>NC_041215.1:51376033-51408866 GCF_002837175.3 Physeter macrocephalus
GGGGAGGCCCCAGCAGAGGGAGGCCAGCATACCACCAAAAAAAAAAAAAAAAAAAAAAAAAAAAAAAAAAATCATGTTGACCAACACAGGTTAAATTAAAGGACTCTCATAAAAGAAGAGAGAAAGATACGGATTACATCAGAGGATGAGTAATTGCCCACAGCAGTCCAACTTTACAGGGTGAACACTATTTAGATGAAATAATGGTCCCTTTATTTCTTCCTGTTCCCTACTCTAAAACTATAGCCATGCAAAAAGATCTATTTGGGGGGTAGCATGATGCCTGCAGCAGGTAGTACACTCTTACATATCTGCTTATTCACTCAACAAGCCACAATGGAGATCTAATACTTTAAGGTACCCTAAAGGCTTTCTATTTTAAAGATTTTTTATGTAAATGTTCAATAAATATTTACAGAACATTAACTATGTGCCATGCTCTGGGTTAGTGAGGCACTATGGGAGGATCAACGATGAGTAAAGCAATCAATGAGCTTACAATTTAATAAGAAGGATGTGACAAATATTTAAAGGACTGTAATATCCTAGTAAGAAAAGCACCACCATAAAGAAATGAGAGACTCTGAAAAATGATTAGGATTTTAAAAGGGAGAGGTGAAGAAGGGCTTTCAGCAAAGGAAAGAGTATTATCAACAAAAAGGAGGTAAATATAGAAATACTGACCAGGACCCTGGAATACTTGTTAGGTATAAAAAAAGGAGAAAATAAAGGTAGAAAAAGTAGACTAAAGCCTAACTAGAGAGGGCCTTAGGTGCCAAGGTTAAATATTAAAATGCCCTTTCATGAGTAACAAGAACAACCAAAAATAAATTAAAAATAAAACATAGTTTCAAGGACATGGTAATGGAAAAGATTTAGAGGGCCTAAACAATTTCAAAAAAGAACGAAGTTAGACAACTTACACCAATTATTTCAAGACTTAGTATTAAACAGTGTGGTATTGGCATGATAGACATATAGATCAATACATAATAGAGTCTAGGAAAAGACTCACAAATATATGATTAGTTTATTTTTAACAAAAGTTTCAAGATAACTCAAAGGAGAAAGGACAGTTTTTTCCACAAGTGATCCTTGGAAAACTCAATACGGAAAAGAATGGACCTTGATCCTTACCTCACACTCTACACAAAAATTAATTCAAAATGGACCAGAGACTAAATGTAAAAGGTAAAACTATAAAACTTCTAGAACACAGGAGAAAATCTTTACAACCTAGAATTAAAAAATGATTTCTTAGAAAGAACCAAAAAAGGAAGGGGGGGGAGGGAGGGAGGAGAAAACACTGATAAAATGGATTTATTCAAAAATTGAAACTTCTGCTCTTCAAAAGACACCATTAATGAAAGAAAAAGGACAATCTACAGACCAGGAGAAAATGTTTGACAAAGGACTTGTATCCAGATACATAAAGAACTCTTAAAGCTGAATGACAAGAAAACAAACAATCCAATTTTTAAAAATGGCCAAAAGATTTGAACAGATACTTCACAGAAAAAGATAAACAAACGGTCAATAAATACATGAAAAGATCAATGTCACTGGTAAACAAAGAAATGCAAATTAAAACCACAAGGAGATACCACCACACACCCACTAGAATGTCAGAATTTAAAAGAATGATAACATCAAGTGCTGGCCAGAATGTGGAGCAACTAGAACTTTCTCATACATTTGGGGAGAATATGGTACAATCACTTTGAAAGCAGTTTGGCGGTTTCTTATGAAGTTAAACATACACTTATCAAATGTCACTACAATTCTACCCCTGGGTATCTAACCTAGAAAAATTAAAGCATAAGACACAAAGACTTGAACATGAGCATTCATGGTAGCTTATTCCTTACAGGCAAAACAGAAACACCCCAAATGTCCACAAGGCAAAACAGAAACACCCCAAATGTCCACGACCAGGTAAGTGGATAAGCAAGTTGTGGAACATTTATACAATGAACACTACTCTGCGGTGAAAAGGACCTAATTACTAAGACATACAATAACATAGGAAGAAGCTTCAAAAACATCATGCTGAAAAGAGTACATAGTATGTGATTCTATTTATATGAAAATTTAGAGCAGGGAAAACTAGTGTCAAAAATCAGATTACAGGGCTTCCCTGGTGGCGCAGTGGTTGCGCGTCCGCCTGCTGATGCAGGGGAACCGGGTTCGCGCCCCGGTCTGGGAGGATCCCGCATGCCGCGGAGCGGCTGGGCCCGTGAGCCATGGCCGCTGAGCCTGCGCGTCCGGAGCCTGTGCTCCGCATCGGGAGAGGCCACAACAGAGGGAGGCCCGCATACCACACACACACAAAAAAAATCAGATTACTAGTTGCCTGGAAATGAGCATGAGGGAGGGAGAAGTGACTGCAGAAGGACACAAGGGAACTTTTTGAGGTGATGGAAATATTCTATACCTTGACCGTAATACTAGTTACATAGGTGTATATTTCTATCAAAATTCATTGAACACTACATTTAAAGCGCCTTTTATTTTATGTCAATTACACCCCCAATACATTTGATTTAAAAATTTAAAAGGAAAAATAATATTCAGACATTTGGAAATAGCATCATTGCCCAAAGATGCCAATAAGTGTACATCAGGTTTTACTACAGGTTTAACCCCCATATAATAAATTTTTTTTGTCTTTTATTTATTCAACAATTATGTATTCAAGTACGAACTATGTGCCAAGAATGATTCTAAATGGGGTGGTACAGTAGTAAACAAAACAAAATCCCCTGCCCTCATCAAGCTTTCATCCTAAAAAGACTGACCATAAAAAAAGTAAAAGTAAAATATACAATTAGTTTAGGAAAGTGCTAACTAGAAAAATAAAGCAACTGGAAGGAGGGGGATATTTTAAATAAAATGGTCAAGGAAGGTCTCACTAGGAATGTACCATTTCAATAAAGACCCAAGAAAAGTTAGGGAATAAGCTAAGCAGTTATCTAGGGGGAAGAGCATTCCAGGCAAAGGGAAAAACAAGTGCAAAGGCCCTGACGCCAGCGATTCCAGGAACAATAGTCAGGTTGTGAATGGGGGGTAGTCAACACAGTCAAAGGATGAGATTGCAGATGGGGCAATATCATGTAGAGCCTTATAGGCTACTACAAAGACTTTAGTTTTTACAGTGAATGAGAAAGGAAACAATTGAAGTTTTGAATTGAACAAAGACAAGATTTGACGTATGTTTTAATTGTGATTATTTTGGCTACTGCACTGAGACTAGACTGAAGTGCTGGGTTACACACTGAGCTGAGGATTGTAAGAGGAAGCTAGGAGACCAGTTAGGAGACTATTAAAATAATCCAAGTAGGGACTTCCCTGGTGGTCCAGTGGTTAAGACTCTGCGCTTCCACTGCAGGGGGTACAGGTTTGATCCCTAGTCGGGGAACTAAGATCCCACATGCCACTCAGCGCAGCTAAAAAAAAAAAAAAAAATGCAAGTAAGAGATGATAATAGGTTGATGAGGCAGTAGTGGAGGTGGTGAGAGGTGGTCAGATTCAAATTGTAGATGTATTCTGATGAAGAATCAACATGAACTACTGACAGATGAAGTGTAGATATAAGACAGAAGAGTCAGAGATGACTCCAAGGTTTCTGGTCAGAGTAGCATGGATGGAATTGTCATTAACTTAGATGAGGAAGACTAAAGACGAAACAAGTTTGGGTAAAAAGATCAATTCAGTTTTGAGTATTTTAAATACCTTTAACTAACCATATGGAGGTACCACAAGACAATTGGGTATGTGTCTGGAGTTCAGAGAAAAAAAGCTTTTACAATTTTTTTTTTTGCAAAGTTAATCACTGGGTATCACACTCTGTGTGTGTGTGTGTGTGTGTGTGTGTGTGTGTGTGTGTGTGTGTGTGTGTGTAAAACTTTTAGGAAATAATCCATACTTGAATTTAATACATTTTAATACATTAGGGCCTCAGCGCTAATGGATTGTGTGTTTTCTGATTTACATAAATCCATACAAGTCTGTTAGGCACTTCACACCTTTATTTTTACTTTCACATCTGAAGTACAGCAATATGGATAGATAAGGTGTGTATTTAAGATAACAACGTGAACAGACACATTCCTGGAGCTATAGCTATTTAAAAGTGACACTAGCATCAAGATACTCATTCTTATTCTGGGAAGGCTTTAAAAAACGATCACTTGTTATGAAACTAATTGCACTGCCAAATGCTCAAGATCATATGTAAAAATCATCATCTTCTCTACATTTTACTGTTTTAAATCAAGGAAAGTAATAGACTTTGTGATCAGACTTAGAAGTTCGGTTTTGATGCTTATAACCATCTAGGTTCTAACGTGAATAACGTTTCCACACTATATTTCATAAAGGAATATACTTTGTGCATTACTAACAAAATGCAAAATGGCATGTAAAAAAAATCAAACTTCAACTGGAATTGTAACATGGGCAAACACGTTTAACTGGTGAAGGAAACCATTTCTTAAAAAGTAAAATGTGCAGTGTGGATAAGCATTATTTCCTCCCAGCCATCTGTTCATTCCTAATCCCGTGCCTTCGACTCTTCCCTCACGCCAGAATGCCCTTCTTCCCAGCTGTTACCATTCTCTTCCTTCCAGGCCCAGCCCAAACTCTGCCTCCTCCACAAAACCTGCCCTGAACGGCAGGGGTATTCACTTCTTTCCACATCCCCAGCATTGCCACTTATAGGTCTAGAGCACCTATGCTGCGGTCATGGATTAAGTTTACCTATTTACACTAAAGCGGAAACCCCCTGAGGACAGAATATCTTCCTCATCTTTGCCTGCCCTAAAATGCTTAACTGAGTACCTTACAGATCAGATTGTAGGTACTTACTAAAGGTTTGTTCAATGAAATTAAAATCCTATTAAACTAAGAAAATGATCAAATCCAATGAACTCAACGGGATATATGCTCTAATTTCCTCTCATCACTTCAAATATACTCCTCTGGATCTCACTTCCCCATCTCTCCATAACAGCCCAGATAAAAACCCTGCTGCTTCTCAGTCATTTTCAGGTACTGCAAAATATAACCTAGTCCAAGTTATACCTTCAGTTTCAAATCTTATTCAAACAGTATCCATGTACCCTGCCTCAGCCCAGGACAGCCGAGAGAAAGAACAGAATCAGTTTCTTTCAAAATCCTTGCTGGCTCTTCCACTTTTCTCCACTTCCTTTTTCACTTCCTCGTTCCTCCAGATCAGGCTAGGCAGAGGAAGAGGGACAAGTGTCCCATGTGCCTACTTCCATCGGGGTTTACTCGACAGCCATGAAACAGGATGATCTGTTATACTTGTGTAATTATTGATAGCTACCTCCTCTCATTCTCAAAGCCCAGCTTGGACAGTACATTTCAGGTCTTCCCAGCAGGGGCGCCTTAAGTTACAGCAAGCAAAGAGGCTGGACCTTCCATGCTGAATAGTTCCCTGGTGTGCGGGATGCTCTCTCAGGCTGACCTCTTACTATCCCACCCAAAATTCCCTCATAGGGCAAGCAGCCCTCCTTGGCAGGATCCATTAAGATTACTCAAGCCTGGTTACTTCCCATGGCATCCACTTCGTCCACAAAAAAAACTTATGCCTTCTTACTACGCTAGATGCAAATGTCAACTCTTTCCACTACTGCCCTCTCACTCAACATGCCATCTCAATGGCTTCTGTCACTCTCCTCCCCTCCAGAAACGAGTCAGTTCAGGAACGCCCCCAAACTCTAGGAAACGTATGTCATGCTCTCTCAAGAACTCTTTGCAAGTTGCCATTGTGGTATCAAGAGACACGATTCTGTAGCTGATTAAACAATCAGCTTGTTTGGTTGTTAAACAACCAAACAAGAAATTAAATACCAATCTACCCTCCTGGAAGACATAGCCAAATCCTGGACTGGAAATAAAAGGTCCTTTTGGAAAGAAACAGGGAAATGTCACAGAACTAACTCTCCACTAGATTAACAATTCTTCACTTGAATGACAGTTTTAAAACCCCTCTTCTAATTTCACTTATGTATGGGAAGTGGATGTTGCAATCCTGTTCTCCTTAACTAAGCCCCACATTCCTCTTTAGAATATAAGGATGCTTACTACCCTTTCAGCGTTGGAGCGTCAGCTGAAATCCTGAAACAAAGAAGTCTCAGTCATCATCCTATCATCTTATGATAGGTGTGATTCCCCTGCATTACATGTACTGCTTACCTATAATAAGGAATCCTTCATTTTAAGCAACTCAATGTGAAATAAAAATTTACCAAAAAAGGGGAGTGGGGAGATACTGACTAAACATCAAGGGAAAGAAAAAAAGGAGATTCCTCATTTGGTCAAACAAATTTTATCTTAGTAAATTAGTGTGTTATTTATACTCAAACACTTCATTTAATTATACATACATTTAGTGAAGAGTCACTGCACAAAATGGAGAATTCCCACTTTAAAATTCAGATTAAAATATATGGTATCTACAACTAAACATTCTGTACAGCAATATACATTATAAATCAACTATACTCCAATATAAAATAAAAACATGTTTTTAATTCTGTACAATACATAGTACAAGGTAATAACAAATCAACTCTGTTCTACTGATATTCTTACTCTAGCACCCTTGTCAATCCAAAAACGGAGTGCTCATCTATGATCTTATCACCTATCACATTTACCATCTCATTCTCTCTTTTGCAATCCATTCATTTCCTGATGTCTACAATAGCCTCAATATCTCCATTCACAAAGTTACCTCCCACTCGCCTCAAGGAAAAGCAGCTTTAACCAGGGACTATGACGTTAGGGGGAAAGGAAATGGGAAAAGAATCCACCTAAATAGTCACTGCTCTACTAAAATCAACACAGGAATGTATGCCTACTATATCTTACCTTACGGTAATCTTTCTTCAAAAGTCTTTTTTGGAGTCTATGAAAGCCAGGTTGACTGTCTTCCTTATGTCCTATAAATATGACTAAAGAAGTCCTATGTAAAACAGAGTTTGGGGACAAAAAGATGTAATTGATGAATTCTCAAGACCCTATAAATCCCAATGTTTCATCATCTCAAAAATCAATTCATAAGACCTCACCACGTGGCAGGATGAGGGAAGATAAAACAAAATATTCTTCTGACCACTGACAGAAAACTAGTTTTAAATACCTGGATTTTGGACTTCGCTGGTGGTGCAGTGGTTAAGAATCCGCCTGACAATGCAGGAGACACGGGTTCGAGCCCTGGTCCGGAAAGATCCCACATGCCGCGGAGCACCTAAGCCCGTGCGCCACAACTACTGAGCCTGCGCTCTAGAGCCCTCTAGCCACAACTACAGAGCCCATGAGCCACAACTACTGAAGCCCACATGCCTACAGCCCGTGCTCCGCAACAGAGAAGCCACTGCAATAAGAAGTCCACGCACCACAACAAAGAGCAGCTCCCGCTTGCTGCAACTAGAGAGAGCCTGCATGCAGCAACGAAGACCCAACACAGCCAAAAATAAATTTTTAAAACTGGATTTTCTTCTTCTCCTGATTACATTCAAGTCAATTATTGGCCCAAGAACCATCTAAAAGACTAACACAGATGCTTGTCTGAAATAATGTTCTCAAATCCCAATAAATAGCACTTCCTTTCTGCAATTCACTACTTTTTATCATACTCACTTCTATGAGATGTCTTCTCAATTTCAGTAAGTACAGGTGAAATAAGAATAACTGTAACCTATCAAGCTATAGCTATGCATCCTTCTGTGTATTTTGAAAAAAGTTTAGGAAAAAATAATAATTGCAATCTACAAAGGGATCTATTTATTGTCTCCTCCCCTTTATGGAAGGTTTCCAGAAGATGACAGTGGAATTCCTGATTTGAGTGGTCTACCAATGTAAAATCCATGTATTTCTTATTAAATATTAAATATTAGATATTAAATATATCTTATTTATAAAGTAAAAGTGTTTTGCTGCTGCTCTATTTAAACAAACACACACACACAATCATAGTCTTTCCTAAAATGCCTTATATCTGAAAATGGGAAAGTTTTCCAAATATTAATCACAATGATCCAAAATAAAATCTGCAAGGCAGTTCAATTATGGCACAATAAATGAATGACAGAGCATTTTATTTCAAAATCCTTGAGTTTTAGGATCTGAACATCTCTAAGAACATCCCTTTCATTCCAGATTCAAGAGTTTACGGCATTCAAATGTTACAACACACCTGTCCCCCAGTTATAGGCATTGCTTCAATGAAAAACTAGCTTAAAAACCATAAAATCAACTGCGTATGACTCTGATCACTAATCTGACTTGTAAATCAGATGTGTGTTAACTTCCACTATTCAGCAATCTGCAAATCTTTTTCCTAGCAGGATGGCTGTTAGTTGCACTGCACTCTGACCAAAAATGTGCAATAGTAGCAGTGGCACACAGACAAACTGATTAATATTAGGCCTTAAATAAAGATTTCAAGGTAAGTCATGAGGAAATTTTCCTGTTTGTAGATTAGCTGTATGAACTATATAAAATGCAATCTATGTTTTACATCCTCGGCTGCCAGAGTTTTTGTTGAATGCTAGATGAAAAAAATGTTGAAGACTCACTGAGGAAAAAAATGGGATTCAACTTCGAGAGAATCCACCCACCTCATTTCCCAGCACTGCTTTCAAATCCTCTATAACTGGTATAAATAGATGTATGCCAAAAGCAGGGACTCTGACCAAATAAAACAGTGACTTGGTTCAGAGAGTACTTTGACGTTCCAGTTTTCTTGTGATTCAATAGTTCTAGAAAATACATATGTTTATTTCCAGTTCACATCTGCTTGTTAAATCATTTTAAGTGAATTTATTTAATAGGTCTGAAGACATTAATTTACTAATAGCTAGTAGTAGTTAGTATTAACTTATAATACTATGTTCTATGCACATTAATACTGTAGAATATGATTTTCTACTTACTATTGATTTCAGTAGCCTAAACAAAAGGATATTTTCCTAGAAAATTCTGGGAGCAGTAGCTCTTTGCACATAGAAGCATATTTTAAACATTCTAGGGGAGAGCAAAATTTCAAAAATCCCCCAAGCAAAAACTTCCATGTGAAATCATAGTCCTTAAATTAACATTTTTAGGTTAATTTTTTTAGGTTAAGCAGATGTTTCTCTTTACAATATTACCCTTAGTGTAAAAAAGCCCAATACTAAAAGGTGATAACTGTAATACATTAAAATCCATCAACAGACAGGATCTTTAAAGTCTGATTACCAAAGCAATCACCATGTGTCACTATGGAATGATAATGCATTACACATTCCCCAAGTAAAGATCAAAGCTACTTGAACCACCCCCACCAAAAAAAGTCATTTTTATTTAGTCATGCGGTCCTTGGAATCACAGTAGGGCTCGATGCCATATTGGTGTCACATTCTGCCAGTCATCCAAAGAATATGCCAGCCTTCTTTTTCAACTTCTCTGTCTACTAGTGCATCACTGGACCCAGCAGGCAGTTCACCCAGACAATCTCAGTAATGGATTTTGGCTCTCTGTGCATAATAGATGACAATCTTTATGAAGTATCCAGTTTGTCTTACAGCTGAGAGATTTGAACCTGCTGCAGATGTCACATCTAAATTCTTGAACAGATTTCTATCAGTGTCACCTATAAAACAAGACAGTGTCACCAACAGCATTGTCCTAGAGAACATCTGTTTCAGTAATGCTAATACGCTTTCTGCATGATAACTGATAGTCATTTATTTGCCTCAAACAAAGATCAGAGCCTGTGGCCCAAAATTCAGTCCATTGCCTGTTCTTACACAGCGATGATCTAAGAATGGATTTTGTATTTTTTTTAATGGATGAAAAGTTTTTTTAAAAGACCAATATTTTGCGACTTATGAAAATTACATGAAATTCAAATTCCAGTCCCCATAAACAAAGTTTCATTGGAACACAGCTACTCATTCATTTATGGATTTTTCTACGGCTGCTTTCACACTACAATGGCAAACTTAACAGAGACCATAATCACCCATAAAGCCTAAAATATTTACTATCTGGTGCTTTAAAAAAGAAGTTTACTGACCCCTAGCCTAGAGAATATTTAGTGGGTAGGTAACATGAAGCCTAGTGTCTGTTGCATGAAGAACATGAGTGTAATGACCCAGCTGTTCCTCTGCCTTACTTCCATCCATTGGTTTAACAAATACTTCTTGGGCAGGTCTGTCACTCCACTACACACAGCTAGCTATGGTCACTCTGCTTCCCACTTTGGCTAAGCCTTGCCTCAATCCAAGGGGTCAAACAATGCCCTTGAGCAGAAAGAAGACAAGCTCAACTTCAGGTCAAATTCTCGTTCTCCCAAGTTGGCCTCGTTTGTGTGCACAGGTTCTCCTGGTTCTCGATTTCTGCTTTATATCCACCATTCCCCATAACAGGCTTCCTGTAGGGATACCACTCTTAAAAGTCTATATTTCCTACCAGAGACCCTAAGGCAGCAGGCTGAGTCACAGCATTCTCTGACTGAACTGTGCCAGCTGATCACCAGTTCTACCCCTGCCCTAACAGCCACACTGTAACGTGAATTTGTTTGGGGTCTTTGTGAACAGCTTGAATATCCTAACACCCTCCTGGCTTCCACCGCTCTTCCTGATTATGAATGCCCCTGGAGTTCATCATTTCCTTTTACATTCAAACCTCTGGCCTATAAATCTATGAGTTCAACCTTCCCAACTGGCTTGTCGTTCTATTTCTTGAGTTCAGTTCACAGAGTAACCAAACATAAGAGCACAACACAACAAAACTCTGTACATATGGATTTCCCAACCTAGGACTACCCATCCCTTATTTTTTTAGCAACTGCCGCAAAAGGGTATCTATCACCTGCAAGCAGTATCTAGAAGATCCCTTCTTCTTCCCTCCACCATTGCTGGTTGGCCCAAAGTTTCTACACCTGCTTCACCTGAGAGGGTTACTCACCACCCTTTCTACCCACCTGGGGTGCCTAGGATAACCTGCATCTCTTGAGCATTGCTTCAGAATGCCTCTCTTACTTCTGTTAAAGCTTTAGCACTCCTGTCTCTATTGTAAGCGGGAAAAGGGGGTTTCTTGCCACCGTTGGACTGCAATGGAGTAATTTATTTGGCTAGACTTCTAGGAGTCAGAATATAATTCCCCAGAGAAAGATGTTAATAATCCACAATGAGGCTCTGCCCATAGTATCAATGGCACTATGGAACCCATCTGTAATTCATATTATATTGTTGGCAAATAACTAATTCAC
Source organism: Physeter macrocephalus (assembly GCF_002837175.3). NCBI lineage: Eukaryota > Metazoa > Chordata > Mammalia > Artiodactyla > Physeteridae > Physeter > Physeter macrocephalus. The sequence continues at coordinate 51,387,318 of NC_041215.1, forward strand.
AAACACATTCACAAGTTGTGGACTGACCATCTAGAAAATAGCTATGAAATGTCAGGAAGACTTCACAGCAGACAGATTAGCCTAGTGTAAAGACTTCAGAGAAAATGGCAGTTTATTTTCAGCAAAGTGAATTTCACTACAACCCTGAAGTAGCCTGCCATGGTGAACAGCACTTAAAACTGCATGACTATCTCGCAACCAAAAGAGTGGCATCAAGAATGAATTCGCTGATAAAGTGACCATTAACCATTATCTCAATTCTGGGTAGCAGCAATATAGGTAGCAGCGATCTTAAATAAAAATGAAAATCTTCTTTAAAAACACACACAGGAACCTTCTGCCTACTTGGAGAATGACACAGAACTCCATCCAGTGACATATCATTATAACCAGGAAAAGAAACTAGAGGTATGTAGGCCATATTCCAAAGAAATACGCAAAACATTAGAACTTTGTTCATTTGATGAATCTAGCCACCATTCCTTAAAGAAACAGTTCTCAAACTTCTTAGTATCAGGCCTCCTTTGTGTTCTTGAAAATTGAGTACTCCCAAGAGCTTTTGTTAATGAGTTATAATTATCAATATTTACCATATTAGGAATTAAAGGCGAAAATTTTAACTATCTATTCATTTTAAATTTTTTTCAAAGCGTGATTTATAATTTAATTTAAAAATTGATATAAGAGATGCAACACAATTGAGCTGATTCTCCCATCCATGGGACATTTGGGTTGTTTCCAATTTTTCACTATTATAAAATGATGACATAGATCTATAAATATTAACATGAAAAAAGATTTGCTCTATAGTGTTAACAGGGAAAAACATCAGGTTATAAACTGGCATTTAGTTTGCTATCTTTTTTTGGTGAAAAAAATACGCAACTTTGAACAGATGTTTATTAAAGCACTTGTTTCAGTGAATTGTTAGTATCTGAAAATGAAGACATCTATCTCCCTACCTACAATGAGTTCCTGCAGGTGGAAACTGCTTATTCGCAGACACTCTGCAAGTATCTGTTGAATGAAATAGAATATTTTCCATTTCTAGAATGTGCAAGACAATGATTAAGTTCCAGTTTTGTGACAAAATATGTTCTGCTTTCCTCTGATTCATTTTAAATTTTTAATGACATTTAGTATGAGAATATATTTTATGAAAAATGACTTTACTATACCAAAAAAAGCTTAGTGATAAAAATAATACTGTTTTACAACTTTTGCAAATTTCTTTCATGTCTAACTTAATAGATGACAGCTGGATTCTCATATCTGCTTCTACATTCAATCTGTCGTGATACATTGTTTTGATTGAACTACATGAAAAAACAATAGCCCCACACATATATGCAGTGAGAAAAAAGAAAGTATATGTTAATATTAATATCATTTTCAGATAACTATGGATGTTCTTCTTTGATACTACACCAAAACTTGACAAGTAGGAGTTTTGGGTTAGCTGTAATATGAAATCTAATATCACATAAACTTTTTGTATTCTGTTACTTGCTTTTTATAAGGGTCTTTTACCATAATTTCGTAACACTGATCACTTTGAAAATATTGGTTCATTGAGTTATATAAATATTGAAAATCTTGACATAATTAATTAATACCATAGCAAAAACTCACATTCATAATATCACCACCCATCACGTCAGAAAACTCTTTAAGTACCGGGAAGCTGACAAGAGCACAGCAGTTGACTTAAGTTTTCCAAAATTTTAATTTTCACTAGAAAGCTCAAATTTTATCATCAGCAACAAATATTATCTATTGCTTTTGCCATGAAGTGACAAGTCTCACTGTGTTCGTTTTCAAGAAAATGACTGCCAAATACCTAAGTCTAAATAATCCTAGTTTGTCTGGTACTCATTCTTTCCAGTAAAAATGATGTTTCATGCAAAATACGGTTAGCTCAGCTCACAACTCAAAAGAACACATAAGGGTTTTCCTTGAGACAAACAATGTACTCTGGATATGTAACAGAAGTGCCTTCTACATATTTCCTATCTCATCACATAGAATATTAAAACAATGCATTCAAGGATCAAGATTTAATAAAACTAATAATTTTTACTGCTTCATTAAGGACACGCAAGTAAAACTGGCTTTTTGAGTTTTTGTTTTTTGTTTGTTTGTTTTACAATGAATGCGCGGTAGTGAAGAATACAATGATCACTAGTACACCCTGGTGCCACTGCCATTTAATATCTACTAAGATACCCACAGTTTTATCCACTATTCCTTTAGTATCAGCAGGGCAAATGTAAAAACAGTGGAAAAGGCAAACAGTTAGTATTACTATAAAAATAGTTTTAACCTAATGGACCCCCTGAAAGGGTCTCAGTGACCCCAAAAGGCCTGTATACCACAACTTGAGAACTACTGCTGTCTTAAGAAAACATTGAAAGCTAATGAATGATAACCTGCCATCCCCAAATCCACAGTAAATATCCCCCAACATAAAAAATATATTAAATATCTGTATGAATTCTTTCATTTTGACTCAAAATTGGTCCAATTTGTTCTGAAACTGAATTAATAATGTAAATAACAGTAGCAATTAACATTTAATGAGTTCTTACATGTATTATCTCATTTAATACTCATAATAACTCTATTCATTTTCTCACATATTCATGTTACAGATGAGGAAGCTTGAGGTCCAGAGAAGTAAAGCCACTTTTCCAAAGTCATAATAAAAATTATCAGTATTTATGGATTCCAGCTTTACTCAATATTTTGCATACCTCGTCTCTTAAGTCTTAACAACCTTTTTATTATCCTTTTTTCCCTTTTTAACTCTTTAACCTTTAATACCCATTTTACAGATGAAAACTTTTAATCCAAAAAGTAAAGAACCCTGCCCAAGGTTACCCAAATGTTAGATCACCTATATTTAAATTCAAGTCTGTCTTACTCCAGCAAGTACACTCCACATTCTGCTTCCCTATCCCACACAGCGGTATATCCTTTGTATATAAATAGACTGATGGTTGCAAAAGTCTTACGTAGTTTTAAAAGAGAAAGAGAAAAACAAATATCGTATATTAGTGCATATATGTGGAATCTAGAAAAATGGTATAGATAAACCGGTTTGCAAGGCAGAAATAGAGACACAGATGTACAGAACAAACGTACGGACACCAAGCGGGGGAAGGCCGGGGTGGGGGGGTTATGAATTGGGAGATTGGGATTGACGTACATACACTAATATGTATAAAATAGATAACTAATAAGAACCTGCTGTATAAAAAATAAATAAATTAAATTAAATTTTTAAAATGCAAAAAAAGAATTATAAGCAAAAGGTCTCTATTATAGAAATATTTGACAGTAGAAACTAACACAACATTGTAAAACAACTCTACCCCAATAAAAAATAAAAATTAAAAAAATATATATATAAATAAATAAATAAAACATATAATAGCAAAGCCGTTATAGGAATAAAAGAAAAACAAAGTCAACCGCACAAGACCTCTATTTGGAATAATTCTTGCTTACCTATCTCTGTTATCAAATGGAACAAAATATACTTATTTTTAAAATCGTGTATGATCCAGATAAACAGTTCATTAATTCACATTATTAAACACTTACCTGCACATGACAACAAATCAATACAGCTAAGATTACTCTTTAAAAAAAAACTCAATACACTAAGCTGATAGTATTCCTATATTACAGATGAGGAAACTAAAACCCAGAGAAGTAACTAACTTCCCCCAAAGACATGCTGTTCATAAATGGTACAGAGTCAAAATCAGTTTGGACTGACCCTGAAGCCTAAACTCTTCAATCACATCGCCTGCATGTATTTAAGAAGGTCTCAGGCAATGAACTAGAAATTGCTCACAAGGTCTGTATACAGAGCTTGCTGATATCATATCCACGCTTCCCAAGGCAATAATGATATCAATCGTCTTGTATCTCAAAGACCAAGAGGTGAAAAGGAAGCTGGTGATGCTGAAAATAAAGAGCCATGTTCTGAGGTGGTTTAAGTAAAGCATCTATTGGTGATGCTGAAGAAAGAAGTAAAATTCACTTACAGAGGTGTCAGACAGCACACACCTCTGCTGCTAAGATGAGCTTACCTCTGTTTAAACAAAACATACCAAAAAAAAAAACAAAGCCTAGAGGAAAATGTCACCACAGCTACACAGACTATCTAGAGATTGCACAATAACTTTCAGATGCCAGGAGCCCAGGAATGCTGCAAACCTTAGTAAATGGCAGCAGAAATCATTTTCCTAAAACACTCTAATCAATCACAAAAATGTTCAAGTTAGGATTTGCAAAGGTCAGGGGTTATGCCCCATTGTTTGTTTCTATTTCAAGGGCTTACAGTGCAAACTGCTGCTTAAATATTAAAGCCCAAGGGGGACAAGAAAAGAATCAAGGTTTATCCAGCTCAATTCACCCTCACAACTTCTTGTAACAACTTGCAGGAAAACATCTTGAGACTGGACAGAGGAGTGTGGCTTTAATTTCAAATCAAGTGTATTCTCAAGGAGTCCCCAAACACATTTGACGTTTGACAGGAAGGTGACAAAATGGGAGGCTGTGGTGTACCTTCTAAAAGGGCAGGCAGTACAGGCAAGAGATGAGCAATTATACTTGTCACAGAATACGATACTCTGGATTCCCTCTGTGGCAAAGGAAAAAAAAAATTATAGAGCAAACTTTACCTCCTCCATCAATGATTCCCAGCATGACCAAAAAGAATCAGAATCTAGTAATATAAAACCAGCTGACAGATATATAGAAAAAAAAAAAAAAAAAATCAAGATTGAGGTCATGTCCCTTGACATGCATCATTTACACTAAGGATTCCCCCACTTATCTGAATTAATTTCATGTACCTCATTTCATTCAGATAATTGAAGTTTTCCTCTTAGAGCTGTAAAGTGTTTACCACAACATAATTAGTAAACTATCCACTTAAAAATGCCACTACAAAAATTACCACCCCCTCCTCTCTACACATAAATGTATACTCCAGTATCTTAAAAGTATGAGATTTTGGTCTTCATGGGGAATGTGGTTCAACAGTCCTCTTTAAAAAATTAGCACAAGAAATTCTACACAAAAAGTTATGGTCATTACTTTTTTAATAAGTGTCTGCATTACTTTGTAAAGACATGGTAATTTGGGTATTCAATTCATGACTACTGTTCTGAAACCAAATTAAAGGTTTAGACTACTAAAGAGTTTGATGACTTGCCTCAGTACAATAACTGGGATTGTATGGAGACCAAAATCAAAGAGGTCTCTATTTTTTATGAGCAGGCATTTAAGGGCCTTTTAACGAGAATTTACTCTTTAGTATATAATTACTAATGCACAAAAATAGGGCCATTAAATTCACTTCTTCATAGTGCCATAAAACTTCTATTTGTAAGAAATATAAAATAATATACATTTACTCAAACTCCAGAAAAACAGAAATGAGCAACACCTAACAATACATGGTGAAAATTATATACTTTTTCTTCTTAAATAAACTCCCTGCCAGATGACTAATGATGCTATTTTGTATGTGGATATGCTTGTAATTTAAAATATACAGACTCCCTAGTACTTATGTCAATGAAATGTCTGATCTTCTTGTATGAATTCTCAATTTCTATATGAAAATTGGTTTCCCATACTGATTACATACTATTGATTATATCCAATCAATATTTATTTATCACCTGCTACGTGCCAGGTACTGTACTAAGTGCTGAGGACACCGACAGGAACAGCACAAATTTGGTCCCAACACTCGGAGTACACACAGTCTAGAAAGAAAGACATAACAAACAAATGTGCTATGGGAAAGTATAACAGATACTTGGTCAAATGAAAGCTCAAAACTGAGAGAAAACCTGTGTAGAAAATCAAACGTCTGAGAATAATTAGTTACCACTGAAATTGGATAAAAATCACCCAGTAAGCAACTCAGCTACGAAGGCAGAGAACCAAGAGCAGGGTAGTCAGGAAGGGGATCTACATAATGACTGGATGACCAGGGTGTCCTAGCGTCAGATGCAAATGAAAGTTGACCCTCAAAAAAAGCTGAAATTATAACAGCCAAAGAGCCCAGCTCTCAGCTGTCCTGTCCTCAGTACCTAAGAAGTCAATCCAGTGAGTATGAGTCTGAGAAGCAGTATCAAAGTATCTTGACTCTGCTAGTTCTGCCCCAGTTGAAGTAGGACCCCAACCGTCCACCATGGACAAGACCAGGTCCAAGTTCCCTGAGGGGAGAGAGGACGGCGAGGAGAGGGAGAGCTCTGGAGCAGGCTCAAGACAAGGTTCCAGGTCCACAAGGGATTTGGAATACAAAAAGGAATAATAAAAGAAATATATCAACTCTATGGATTATTTTATGCTAAGGAAATACTGCAGAACTACTTTACTTTTAAAAATAAATACTCAAAAAAATTGTAATCTTGAGTTTAAATGACTTAAGTGTGACCTTCAAGTGTGGGAGAAAACGACTAGACAGTCTAATTCTTATCAATTGTCTGATTCTATAACCTAATTCCATCTAAATCTATATTAATATATTCTATATGCTTCACACATACTTCCCTAAAATGTGTATGCCATATATTTCAAAACTCCTGATGAGTGAAAGAAAGCATTTTTCAAAATGAGAATCTCATTTTGAAACTCAGTCAAAGTGAGTACATGCCAAGGATATAATAAGACACCATACCTTTGTGGGCAATGGATGCTGAGGGCACCAGAATAATCCAGATCCCACCTCCTGAAGAGGCTGGGGATCTTAAGGTATTTTCAGTCTTAAAAATCAATTCAAGAAGTGGGTGGAAAAGACAGAACAGGGAGTGGGTGGGCCAGGCAGCCTGGGACTGACACAGGAACCAGCAATGATAGATATGAAATTATTTGCTCCCTACAAATTAAGCGCTATCATACTCTACTGTACAACTGTTTTCAGTAATAGTGTCAGGAGGGGAAAAAAAAAATGCATGTAGTCCAAAGATGATGTCCCTATGAAAACTATTATTCATATAACTCAACATACTCAAATAGGAATCACACTATGGAAATGGCCCTGCATTTGCCCAAACATTACTTGCCAAGGCTATTCAAAGGGTGGAGTGGTGGTACTTTCCAAAAGAAATGCTTGAAAAATTTCCTCAGTAATTTTTTTTAATAAACAAAGCACACTATAATAATCTATTAAAGAAAGACTATAAGCCTAAGGGAAAAAGAAAATACAGTAAGGTTTGTTTGGTTTGGGGTTTGTTTGTTTTCATTATCGCCACCATGAAGCACAAGGCATCAGCCAAAAACTGTTTAAAATATCATTTCAGGACAGCTTACCACAGGAGTCTGAACTCCAAAAGTCATGTTGCTTCCCGAAGTCTACGTACTGAAAAATACTTCTTTATAAAGTGAAACCAAGGCCTTAAAACGTGGCGTACAGTAACAATTAGGGTCATTCAATTCACGATTCTCAAACTTTGCTCCAGTGGAAAATTTGTATTATTTTAGCTCAACTGAGGTGTCCTAAGAAAAAATTTAAATAATGGTGTCCTTTCCCAATTTCACAGTGGGTAATGTATGTTAAAGAACAAAATTCTCAATGTTAAGCTCTTGCCTCAATTTATCTAAAATATTAGATACCTGCTACCTCTTTCAATATTGGAATTCAGCCTAACAGAGTATCTATTCAACACAAAAACGGAAATGAGGTATTTCAAGTTTATAATATCATGATTCATGACTTCCAAGCACTCTGCTACCTTCTTAAATTTGATTAAGCCCAACAAAACCACAAGCATTACAAAGTACACTTCGCTTGACATGAAGCATACAAAGATGAATAAAACACAGCCCACCTTACATGAAGCCGCACCAGGGAAAATGCACACAAGCCAAAAAGTATCTACTAAATACCCGCAGTAAACACTGGAGTGGGAGATGCAAAGAATTCACCCTATCCCAGCAAGGACATGGGGACTTCTGCATTGCGGACCACTAACAAAAGGGATGCTGAGGATGCTGGAATTCGATGACTACATGTGTATAGGACCTTTCTTCCTAAATAATATCAAGGTTACATACACCATAACCCGAGGACTCTTGCAATGCCAATCTCCTGGAATTGACACAGACTATCTGAACCAAGTATGTGAATAAACATTCTCGAAGTGGAAATAGTTACTAAATTCAAACAAACTGGAAAGTAGTTTCAATTGATAAAATGTAAAGATTGCCTAAATATAATTTGTATCATTTGATCTAATGACTCCAAATCACAAACTAAGGCATATACTCAAAACACCGGGAAAAAATTCAAAGTTAGTAATTACTTGGCTTTTTTTTTTTTTTAAGACATCAAAATCAAAACAAATTTTGGTACAAAAATATCCATTGGGGAGGTATGAATGATCTACCTAAGTGTTCGGTTAAGTCAACTAGTTCTATTCAGTTCATGTTAAATCTCTTCAGGAAACTTGGATTACTTTTACTCTGCAAAATAACAAGGTTGCAATAAATTAATTATTAATAATAATTAATAGTTAACTGCTGAAGTTCCTCACAAACAGAAAATTCTGTACTTCTGCAGTCTGTCAGATTAAGACGTCAACACGATTTCAAAACAGGAGTAAAAAAGCCTTCTTAACTTCTCAAATTGGTAATGCTATAAAATTCAGTTTCCTACCTTATCTCAGTATCACGGTTCACATTTTACCTACCCAGTTTTCAAGTTCGTCAAAGAAAGTTTCATGATTCAAAGGGTACTGCTCCCACCCTCAATACTAAAACTGTTTCTTAAATGCAAGATCCTAAGGAAAATATATAATGAAAGGCAGTGAGAGATGTGAATCTATTTCACATCAAACCTGGAATGCACTAATTAAAATTCAATATTGCACTTGGTATGTGGGTTCCTACATGAAACTCCTGCCATGCTCTAGCTTAAGGTTAAACAGGTTAATAGAATCCAATAAAATGGCTCTAGTGAATTATACTGGATTTCATTTCAGCAGCTCCTTTACCTGACCATTCTGTTGAGCTTTAAAATCAACTTCAGGGGTAGCACCCAATAACCAAGGACAGCCACGGCTCACGGGGGCTGCATTCCGCAACCCACCCGGTGTGGAAAATCACCGTCAACGCACGTTTTCCATTTCAAACTGTGATACAGGTGGAGGAAAAAGTGTAAAGCCTTCTCTTTGAACCTCCCATCACACTGCCTCCAAGCGCTAACTTAAGAATTATCTCAAAGACAATGTAATGCAGTACAGTTCTCAGAAAACTCTAAAAGTTGCCTTTGCCAGAGAGGGGAGACCAAAAAAAAAAAAAAAGAACTCCCTCGAGACTAAAGGTTAAATTAACGTAATACTGCAACCTCGCTGTTGGGTACACGGCTGGATTTACAGGACAAATTCAGAGAACCTTTCCCCCCCGAACAGACTACCTGGGTCCCGATTAAAATAAGTATATGCGGGATCGTCAGAGGAAGGAAGGGGGCGGGGAGAGTGCAGAGTGAGTGAGGTCTTTAGCCTCGGCTACTAAGGGCAGGAGAGTTAGAGCGATAATGGGGCCAGGCGCAAAGGGTCCTTCAGGAAGACCTGGCGGCGCGAGGGACCACTGGCCCGGCAGTCTCGTCGTCGGCAAGGAGGCCCCTCCGCTCCTCGGGCCAAGGCCGGGAGCCCGGCCCCCCCTCCTCCCCGCGAGAAGGCGACGCGCCCCCAGCCACCCTCACCGGCCGCGCGACGAGGCGGCTGCGGCGCGCTGGCTGCGGGAAGCCGGCCCGCAAGGCGCGCAGAACCCAAGAAAAGGAGGTCAGAAAATGGCCAGCGGGTAGCAGGACTGAGACACAGCAGCCGAGTAGCCCGGCTCAGGGCGCGGGGCGGACGGCGAGGCCGCGAACGCAGCGCGTGCGCCCGGGAAGCGCGCCGCCCGCGCGGCCCTCAGCTCCGCCCCCCGGCTCCCCGCGCCGCCGCCGCCGCAGCCCCTCTGGGAACTCCAAGCCGCGCGGCCCCGCGAGGCGGGCGCCAAGGAGGGGAGGGGCCGCGCTCCCCGCCTCCCCGCCGGCCCGCGCGGCTCCCCAGCCCGGAGCCTACTCACCTCCTCCTCCTCCTCCTCCTAGTCTCTCCCTCCTGGCCACCAGCGCGGCCCAGCCGGCGACGCGCTGACGCCGTGCCCCTCCCCCGCGGCCGCCGCCGCCGCCGCCGCCGCCGCCCCGCCCGGCCCGCGGCCGCAGCGGCCTCGGGACGCGTCAGGCGCAGGCCCCGCCTCCCGGCGCGCCCACGCGCTCACCACTCCGCCCCCTGCGCGGCCAGGTTGTTGCGGGTCCCTGAGTCAGCAGACGCTCCTGCCTGTGCGAACCGCGCCACCTTGGCTCTCGACCCCCGAGCCTCTCCTCACCTGCCCACTGCCCTAGGACCTCACTTCGCCTCCCACCTCCCCGCGCGCCCTTTCCTATCTCTGGTCAGCACCCGCGTCCTCCCCTTAAGCCTCTTTATACTCTCCCTGATCCCTAGTCTGGTTGTAAGCTTGCATTGGTGCCTTCTCCTTCCTTCTAGGAGATCTTCGCTGCTCACTAGGTCAGCCTCGGTTTCCTCCTGCAGTTTTCCCGCCGGTCCCTTCTCTCCCCGGTCTCCGTTCCCTTCCCTGGCCTGCTGGAGCCACGTACCCGCCTTCTTCCCTGCCACTGCTACCTGCTGTGCAGCTCGCACCTCCTAGGCACCTGCTTGGCCAACGCGTCCAAATTTCCCTCCCCCTGGTCCCCTCAGAACCCTCTGGACAGGCTCGTTCCTTCCTTTACCTACATTTTGAGCGTCCTTGCTGTTCTCACTACTCCAAATACTTCATATGCAGTTTGGGAGTTAATAGTATATGCGCAGCCCCACTCGCCTCAAGAGAGTCACTCAAGTAGTTAAAAATCACAAAGCAGAGCGATAGCAGTGGTGACAATCTTTGACTTTCATCGTTCCCATCCATACTTTCTCTGCGATAAAATGTCAATTGACACAATTTCTATTGGGTCTTACAGTCCACAAATTTTGCCTGTTTTTTCCCTGCAACCTAATCTCACTTCAGTTCTTTTATTTATAAAATTCATAGTCTGTAGAAAGAGCACCAGGATCTTTTAGGTCTCTCGTTTTCTTACCTGTGAAAGGAGGAATTTGTTTCTTCCACATTGAAATTTCTGTGATTCCGAATCAAAGGATTTTGTATTTGGAAGGAGCTTGTGGGTTAAATGAGTCAGAAGAAGGCAAAACATGCAAATGTAACTAGAAGTCTGGTAAACTTCATTTTTAAAACTGCAACTTGGAAGAGTTAGGTTGTGATGTGGAAATGAGTTGAGAGACATACCAAAATAAGGGAAACTGATTAGGCCTTTAAAGTTACATCCACAAGTTGCTTTAAATTATGTGAGTAAACATATTATCCTTAAATTGAAGAATTAAAACTATCTTCCATTCTAAACAAAATCCGGGCTCTATGAAGACCCTCAAAGTTTAAAACCATTGTTGAACTGAACAACAGCATTACAAGCATGTGAAAACCTTATCAACCATCTGTCCATCCACTTTAACACAAATTGGGAAACAGAAAAGTATAAATGCCAAAAGCTGAAAGTGAGTGTTCCTAACAACACACAAAACTAGTAAATCCTATCCCATGGAATAAGTATAAGAAGAACTCCAAAGGCTATGGCTGCCATTTCATTGCTATGGAAATAGTCATACAATTTTTTTTAAATATTTATTTACTTTCCTTATTTTTTTGGCTGCGTCGTGTCTTTGTTGCAGCACACGGGATCTTCGTTGAGGCATGAGTCATACAATTTTTAATTAACTTATCTAGTCCTTAATATCATCTGGAGTCTAATCTTTTCATTTTACTGAAGAACTGACACCCAGAGAAGGTAAATCGCTTACTCAGTATTGCCCATATTAATTGGAAACAAAGCCAGAATTCAAACTCAGATCTTCTGTCTCACGTAGCTGCCAGCATCTGGCTTATAGTTACCAGTTACATAAAGCTATTCAACATCAGAAGTCTTTAACTCTGCCGTTTCGCTTACATGGTCTGAGTGATGTATGAAATCATACTTGGCTTTAATTAGGAAGGTATCCACTGGTTTCAAGAATTCCTTTTGCACAAGCTCCATCTCACCTGGTCAGGGTTCACCTTTATTCCAGGCAATTCTGGCCAGGCCTCTGGAGTCATGTCCCAGCCAAACACATTCATCCTTGGAGGTGCCAAGAGCTGTGCATGATTGTAAGAATTATGAAGTCCCTATTGCCAAGAAAATTACAACATTACTCGGGGGGGGGTGTAAAATATGAAACATAAAATGATCAACAATTCACCATTAGTAAAAAAGGGTTCAATTATAAAATCCATATTTTAAATTGGAAATTAACCATGTAGATTAAGGGAAGCTTTTTTTTTAAATTTATTTTTGGCTGTGTTGGGTCTTCGTTGCTGTGCAGGCTTTCTCTAGCTGCAGTGAGCTGGGGCTCCTCTTTGTTGCCGTGCACGGGCTTCTCATTGTGGTGGCTTCTCTTGATGCGGAGCACGGGCTCTAGGTGCACGGGCTTCAGTATTCATGGAGCATGGGCTTAGTTGCTCCACGGCATGTGGGACCTTCCCGGACCAGGGCTCAAACCCGTGTCTCCTGCATTGGCAGGCGGATTCTTAACCACTGCACCACCAGGGAAGTCCCAAGGGAAGCCTTCTTAAAGGACAACAAAGGAAATGTAGAATTTGGATTTGTTTATAGGGAAAAGGTAAAGGAAATTGCTTGAACAAAGGCATTGGGGAAAAAAAATGAGCAAGTTAACAATGGGGAAATGGTAGGAGATCAGATGAATTAAAACAGAAGTTTCACTTAGAAACAATAGAAAACAAAGCTGAAATGATAGGGTAGAAGACCTGAATTTGAGCCTGACAAATTTAGATTTGATCTAATGGAAGATCATTTTGAATTTGGCAGGGGGAGGGGGTGAAAATGAGACAGGAGACCATAACCTTGTCAGGTTCTGAAGTAGCAAGTGGGATTTTAAAAGAACTGGTAGACATAAATGCCACTAAGGAAATGACTTGGGTTTAGTGGTTATATATAAGGAATCAAAGATCAGTAAGCAGTCCAAGATGACTTTAAGTTTGTGGCAAGTCAACAACAGTATACATAGACCTTAGCAACTTAGAGTTGGAAGATGATCGGCCCTCAGTGGTACAGGCTCTCAATTGCTAGAGAAGGAAGCACAAAACTTCCCAAGGTATACCTTCCTATTCATCACATCCTCATTCCAGAAAACTTTAGTTTGCTGCTCAAATCAAATTAGAAGTTAAGAAAAAATCTGTTACCCTGTCATGGGCTCTTTGCTGGTGTTTTATGGTCGACCTATTTTTACTTCCGTTTCAGCCCCACTGATGTAAAAGTGCTTGGTAGTGCAGTATATAATGTTACAGATGGAAATAAATCAATAAGTGTTAAACACATACCAAATGCTGTTTGGCACTCTGCTAGGCCTGGAGGGCTGGAAAAGTATAAAAAGGACCTCTACCTTTCACAAGCTTATAATCTGGTTGGAGAAAAAATGTCAACACACTTGACACAACAGAAAATACATTCCATGGGTGGCGAGAACAACCTGGGTGGACTGTAAAGTGTGCCTATATAGAAATAGTGGGAAACAGAGTTGAATGAATTGGAAATGATATGATGGATACTGTTCATCATTTAACAAATTTTCATTAACCTTTAAGCATGTTCTAAGTTCTGGAAGTAAAGCAGTAAAATAAAAAGTTCCTGCTCTCATGGAGCTTCCATTCCATTTAGGAGAGACAGAGAGGAACAAATAAATACACAATTATCAAACAGTAATAATTGTTCCAAAGAAAGTAAAATGTGAGATGTCAAAATAAGTGTATGGAAAGTAGGTAAGATGTTTCTGAGGAACATTTAAACAATGGCTTGAATGAAAGAAACAACCAGTCCTGGCATGGTCTGGGGAAGGGCAGTTCAGGCAGAGTTAGCTATTGCAGAGCCCTAAGGAGGGGTCAAGCTTAGTGTCCTTGAGACTAAAAAAGACCAAGTGTTTCTGGAGTATAAAGAGCCAGGAGGAAAGTGAGGGAGATGAAACAGGAAAGGTAAGCAAGTTCTTGTAGGTAAGAAGGGATTTTGAGGTCAGGTTAAAGTACAGATATTTGGAAGATTAGTCGCTGTGGCATTCTGGATTAGAGGAGGGGAGATTAGAACCTGTAAGACCAGATGGAAGCCTGTGTGATAATCTGGGCAGGAGGTGATGTGAGGTAGACAAGGTTGGTGGCAAGGTCAGCAGGGAAGACAAAAATGTCAAGGAGATCGAGTAATGGGTATTTATGAGGGGTGGTAGGCGGTGTTGGGTGGGGAGAGTCCACAGTGTCAAATGCAGCAAAAAGGTCAAGGAGAATAGGCATTAAGTAAGAGCTAGTATAATTAACAAGAAAAATGTCATGTGTAACCTCCAAGGGAAGAGTTCCCATAGGATGGGGTGGTGAGAAGTGAGGAAACTGAGACAGTAAACTTTGACTGTAAGAATCAGTATAACTCAAAATGTACAAAGCATTTGCTCATTTTATTTACCTTTTAAGACCATTTACATTTGGGAATTATTAAAATTTTAAACCCATTTAAACATTCCCAGTCAGGTCTAATTTTTTGTCTCTATACTGAAGGGAGAACAAACTTATACAATAGAGACATATCTTATATGTTTTTCTGGGCCCAAAATCAGTCACACCAATGACTCCCTGCTCTAAATGTAATTAGAGTTCACTTAAATCACCAATGACATTTTTCACAGAAATAAAACAAACAGTCCTAAAATTTGTATGGAATATAAAAGACCTTGGATAGGCAAAGTAATCTTGAGAAATAAGAACAAAGCTGGAGGCATCATTAGTCCCTGATTTCAAACTATATTACAAAGCTATAGTAATTAAAACTGTGTGGTATTGGCATAAAAACAAACACATAGATCAGTGGAAGAGAAGAGGGAACCCAGAAATAAACCCATGCATGTATGGTCAGTTAATTTATGACAAAGGAGCCAAGAATATACAATGGGGAAAGGAAAGTCTCCTCAATAAATGGTGTTAGGAAAACTGGACCATTATCTTGTACCATATATAAAAATTAACTCAAATGGATTAAAGACTTGAATGTAAGACCTGAAACCATGAAACTCCTCAGAAAAAACATAAGCAGTAATCTTCTTGACACAGGTCTTGGCAATGATTTTATGAATTTGACACCAAAAGCAAATGCAACAGAAGCAAAACTAAACAAGTGGAACTACATCAAACTAAAGAGCTTTTCTGCACAGCAAAGGAAGTCATCAACAGAACAAAAAGGCAACCTACTGAATGGAAGAAAATTTTGTGAATATTTTCTCATACAACTCAGTAGCAAAAAATAAGTTGATTAAAAAATGGGCAGAAGGTTTGAATAGACAGTTTTCCAGAGAAGACACACAGATGGCCAACAGGTACATGAAAAGATGCTATACATCATTAACCATCAGAGAAATGCAAATCAAAACTACAATGAGCTATCACTTCACACCTGTCAGAATGGCTATTATCGAAAAGACTAGAAATAACTAGTGTTGGTAAGGATGTAGAGAAAAGGGAATGCTTGTGCACTGTTGGTGGGAATGTAAACTGATGCAGCCACCATGGAAAACAGTATGGAGGTTCCTCAAAAAACTAAAAATAGAAGTACTATATGATCCAGCAATACCACTTTTGGGTATTTATCCAAAGAAATATATGTATTTAAACAAGCTAATAGATACAGAGAACAGATTGGTGGTTGCCGAAGGTGGGGATTGAAGGTGGGAGAAAAGGGAGAATTGTTTTTGTTTTTGTTTTTAGTTTAATAAATTGAATTTTTTTTTTAAAGTTCACTCTTACTCCTGGGATATGGCAAGAGTCTAACAGTAGAAACACTAAGGCAGATGTAGTACCATGTCGATTATGATTCCATTACTGTCAACTGTCAGATCCAAACCATGTGGGCTGTGGATGTTACCTTGAACACGTCACATAACCTCACTGAACTCCAGGTTTTCATTAGTAAGGAAGAGGAACCTCTCATATTTCAGGTTTAGAGGAATACAAGTTAGCACTTCTATAAAAGAGAAACAAATACCATTCTGTGAGATCCACATGAACAGCTACCATGACTCCAACAGATAGTTTTGCAAAGTCTTTCCAAAAGACAATTTGGTTGAACTAGATGTTCTTTTGTTCAGCAACTTGTGAGACAATTAACAAGTACCCTCCTTCCCTGGAAACAGACTAGGCTAGTTTTTGGCAGATGGAGTGGAAGGAGAAAGTCAAGCCCCCTCCATTTGTAGCTCTGCAGCTTTAGCATCCGAGGAAACCAAGCCTGACTCTGGCTAAGTTTTGTCTACACATGCACGTACATGCCTTCTCTCAATTGTCTGATGTAGACAGGTAGAGTGTGTTAATTTGTTAGGTGTTATTGAAGGATGGAATGCTATTAGCACTCTTTTTTATTTGGAATATACTTCGTTTTGGGGGTCTATTGGGAGCAGTTAATTTCTTGGGATGGTCTGGAAAGCTTCATTAAATTCAATGAAGGAAAAATAAGTTTTTCTAAAAATCATCATGTAATATATTATGTTTAATTTGCTGGCCCAAATGCTTCTCAAGTCAGTAGTGACCAAGGTTTCCTAGTATTAATGAACAATTATTTACCATATTGCTGAAATCAACACCGTATTTAGCCTGCAAAGCCTTCTCATTTTTGGTGCTAAAGAGGCCAAAAACATCAGTAGCCCAGGAAGCATAAAATGTACTCTCTGTTGATGAAATGATCTCTTTAAATTAGGGCTTAGCTATTCCAACACTATAATGCAAGGGAATTTGCTTTATCATTGTTACCTTCTGGCCTGGAGACAGAAACGTTTTATGCTGTGGTTCATCCTGTACCTTTTATCAAGGATAAATTCATGTTTTTGTTTAAAAAACAAAGAAAGCTTACATAATCTCTCCTCATGATTAGCCCTTCCAGTAATTATCTGTTGCTCGGAATCAGTGTCAGCCAATCAAGTTCAGATGGCAAAAAAACATTTGATCTGCAGTGATGTGATTTAGAAGACTGTGTGCATGGAAGGTATAGTTATGCACATACAGAGAACATATTTATCTAATTTGACTGCCAGTGATTTAATTAATGTTTGTCAAGCACTTTGAACATGAAAAGAATTATCTGAAAGCTGAGAGCTATTACTCATAATCATTTTTCCTATTTGTTGAACTAAAATTAACATACAAATGTGATACGGTATCTTTGAGAGATGTGCTCCTATTCTAAAAAACTCGTTGGACTACACTTTAAGAAAGTCTCAAAACTTCAAGGCTCTGGTTTCTGAAAGTCAAGCTTCAAGCTGGTTGGGTATCATCCATCAGTAGATTTTGAAGCATACAGGCTAAATAAACAACAGTGACAGATTGGGGAAGTTTATGCACCTGCTTATTGAGAAGATGTTAACAGGGGCAAATCTAAAATAAGAATGCATACCGCAACCTGATTTTCAAGAAGTTTTTGTACATGCCTACACTTAAAATTACCCATATTATCACCTAATTTTTTTCTTCTAGTTTTCTCTCCAGAGAATAAAAACTGATGAGCATGAAGCCTCAGTAACAATCTGAGGAGAAAAAGAATGGAAAGACCCTATTTTAGAGCTTGGAGGAGAAGCAAACATGTTTTCCTTTAACACATTTTCTCCAAGTCAAGTACAAGAACAATTGGCAAAAGAAGAAAACCTGAGATTTCTGTAAGGAGTCTGAACAAAGGTCCTGATCTAACATGATTCTTCACAGACAGGGTTTGGCAGTGCTGCATTTGTACTTACAAGAGGTTGATGGGATATTTGTCTAACTTCCTAGGACCATAGGGTAGAATGGACTCCCCTGTGGTATAGAAGGGGTGACTCAAAAGGACACTGACTGTCCCATATGACTTATTTTTGAACTTTAGTTTCATTTCATTTACATTCTAGTTCCCTAAAGAGATTTTTTACATTACACCTCAATGCAGAATCTTTCCATGTACCCCATGCAGCACGCATACCTTTGTAGAATAAGCCTAATTAGGGCACTAGTTCTACCTTAACCCTACTAAACCAAACTTGACACTTGGGCCTGGGAATCTGCCCTTTCAGCAAGCACCCCATGATTTTATATTTATTAATGTTTGAGAAAAACTTCTAGGAGAGGTATTACTTACTCTGTCTAGACATTCTTAGCACAAATTTTACTTGTAGTAATCAGATATGGCAGGGACAATGGTGCTCATGAACCATTCTGTGGCTCTCTTATATAGTCCACTCTTTTGTGTAGTTGGGTTGGGGCCACATAACTAGTACTGACCAATGGGCTTGAAAAGAAATGAAATTTGTCACTTCTAGTCAGTTTTTAAGAGCACTTTTTCTTCCCATGGCCCTAGAAACCCCATACTCCAGATGGTGTAGCTATAAAAAGGAAGCACCCCTGGGCCCTTGGGAGCTAGTCTGGTGAGCAACTAGACCCTCAAGAGATTTCTTATGATCTAGAAGTAAACCTTTAACAGTTAAAGAGCTGAGTGGTCCAATATTGTTAACTGTGCTATCATTGTGTAGCCCATGCTGAAGAACACAACTGGATATAGATATCTCTCTTTCACAACTGCAGAAACAGTTTTTAAATTTTGGACCATAAAGTGGTGGCAAAAGAATAATAAAATGAACAGTGCACAATTTACTAAATAAATAATTTAAGAACAAATGGATATACAAAGATCACAAACAGTATGTTGCACGGTAGAAAAAAAAGTTTTTTATGCAGTTCAGTTCTGGTGTTGCTTTCCAATCCTCCCTTAAATTAAAGAATTAGTGAAATCTTTAGTCCACTCTATCTAGGAAAAATATCTTTGTCCTTGTCATTTCTAGATCCTCTTTTTTTTTTTTTTTTTTTTTTTTTGCGGTACGCGGGCCTCTCACTGTTGTGGCCTCTCCCGTTGTGGAGCACAGGCTCCGGACGCGCAGGCTCAGCAGCCATGGCTCACGGGCCCAGCCGCTCCGCGGCATGTGGGATCTTCCCGGACCGGGGCACGAACCCGTGTCCCCTGCATCGGGAACGGACTCTCAACGACTGCGCCACCAGGGAAGCCCTAGATCCTCTTTTTCTCCAACCTGGTCATACATCATTAACAGTCCCTCTTCCAGGCTCTCAGATGGATGGAGTTCCCATACTCAATACCATCAGAAGTGGATTGATTACTTATTCGTATTTATTGCTTAAAATTCACTCCTTAAATGCATCAACTAAATTTCTATGGGATTAGCCCCTTATATTCCTAATTCATTACTGCACAGATGTGTGCAGTGCTCAAACATGGAGATTCGCTCCTCTGTGTGCTTTGGGTGCTGCCCTCACACACCTGGGACCAGCACCTATGGGAAGGATGAATCAGACAGCTTTGGTGGAGGGTATGAATGATGGAAGAACAACTCCCATAGAGATCAAATACCTTGCAGACATCACTGATCTATACTATTTGCTGATGTACCCCTGACAGCAGAAGGCCAGTTTTTACTATTGAACCATTACAAAATCATTGTAGTTTGAGAGCTACAAAGGCACATAAAGAAGGGGCAGGGAAAATCCTCCTTTCATGGGTTCTCAAGCACTGCAGAGACTCTTTTGTCAGCAGTTATGCCCTTGCTTTAAAATCTTATACCTGCCTCAAATCTTTTTTTGAAATGAGGGGGATATAAAACACAAGCTAGCTACAGTTTGCTTCTACCATGAGTAGAGTACGGTTAATAACATTTCTTATATTTTAACACATCACCTTTCCCGTCATTCACAGACCAAACAGAAAAAAAAAAAAAAGTACTGTGTTCTTTTTCCTATTGCTTTTTCAATAATTCCAAACAAATTCACACAACATTCATGCAATTATACCAAAGAACCATATGAAAAGGACTCACTGAAATAATTTTCAGTTCTATTTAGTGTTTATTTGTCCCCATTTTGAAATAGGGCCATGCTGCTTTTGTTCCTATAGAAGAGAAGTTATGATTTAAGAAAACTTTACAAAAGGGAAGCCGATCTTGATGTTATCAAACTTCCCTCTTTTCTTTTAGCAGAATGTTTGAGAAAATGCCAATTGGTGTCGCCTATCATCAGAACATTTCAAGATCTGTTTGCTTCTGAAAATTAACTTGCATAAAACTATCTGACCTTTTTTAACATATGATATTATGTTCCTCACTGAATACTTAGCACCTGTATGTTTCTCTGAAATAGACTGTTTCAAATGTTTTAGATGAAATAATATCATAATTAATTTCTACAGATTCCCCCATTTTTAGGTGGGGACATGCATTGGTATAAACTCAGGCATCCATATTCTTTTGTGGTATTAACCAGAATGCCATTTTTGTCCAGACTGTCACCGGATGGTTTTATAATTAGAAGATCCACTCTAAAATGAAAGTCTGAGGTTGATGAGGCAGAACCAGCTATGTTTTAAAGGGAAATTCTTATTAGTACAAAATACTGGAGGACAAACAAAATCAATTTTTACAGGCAGATTAACCAAATTGTTCATTATTGTAGTAAACATTGCAAAAATCAAGAGCATAGACTATATTAGCCATACCCGAGCAAGAGAATGAAGTACTATGGTCTAATTTATGTACAATAATTATTCATACTAGCATTCTCATAGTTTAGGTAATGACTCATTTTGTTCTATGTGACCTCTGTTCTCCAAGATTGGCTGCTATTATAAAGTAGAAGCAATAAAAATAAAACAGGATTTTACCAGGCTAGCTTTGGGTTTTTAAAAATACCTGAGAAAAAAGGGTAAAGCAAAGACTATTAGTGTTTAGTAATCTGGCACCTTTACATCTTTACAATAGGTTTGAATGTTTGAAAAGTAATGTTTTCCCCCTAAAGGACTTTTTTTTTTCATCCCTATTCACCTGCCTGTTCCTCCCCCCAAGGACATTTAGTAAGATGTCCTTGGCATATTGTGGCATATTATTTTGGCATCTAAAAAAGTTGAACACAAAGATCAAGTTAGGTAAGCATAGGCTTTTGCTTTTTCGTTTTGCATTCCTGCCACTTGGTTTTCCTTTGGGTGTAGATGGGCATGTTAGAGGAAGGGGTATGTTTCAAAAAAAGAGCTTAATAATTTACTGTCAGCAGGTCACCACTGATAAGCAAATCTTTTATAAATCGTGAGACAGTAAATTACAAAAGATGGGATGAAAACCACTGCCAAAAGACACAATTTCCAAGGTGCTTTAAAAAATGATGGGGGCTTCCCTGGTGGCGCAGTGGTTGAGAATCTGCCTGCCAATGCAGGGGACACGGGTTCGAGCCCTGGTCTGGGAAGATCCCACATGCCGCGGAGCAACTAGGCCCGTGAGCCACAACTACTGAGCCTGCGCGTCTGGAGCCTGTGCTCCGCAACAAGAGAGGCCGCGACAGTGA
>NC_041215.1:51409246-51440255 GCF_002837175.3 Physeter macrocephalus
GTGAGCCACAACTACTGAGCCTGCGTGTCTGGAGCCTGTGCTCCGCAACGGGAGAGGCCGCGATAGTGAGAGGCCCGCGCACCGCGATGAAGAGAGGCCTCGGCTCGCCGCAACTAGAGAAAGCCCACGCACAGAAACGAAGACCCAACATAGCCATAAATAAATAAATTAATTTTAAAAAAATGATGAAAAGATCTAAATGTCAGTGCAAGAATACACATACACAGATGAATTAAATTCTTAAAGGTGTTTCAGTCTATTTTTTAATTGAATTATAATTGACATATAATATTATATTAGTTTCAGGTGTACAACGTAGTGATTCAATATTTTTATACATTACGAACTGATCACCATGATAAGTCTAGTTACCATCTGTCACCATACAGAGTTATTATAATACGCTATTACTGACTATATTCCCTGTGCTGTACATCACATCCTCGTAATTTAGTTATGTTATAGCTGGAAGTTTGTACCTCTTAATTCTGCAATAATTTTTAACTTTTCATTTTGGGAATTTCCAAACATACACAAAAATGGAGAGAATGTTACTCCTTTAAGGGACTCCCCATGAAGCCATCAACATGTTTGCTTCAGATTGCTACACTTGCTTCAGATTTCGTGATTTCTATGATGTTGTTTTTATTGCTGGAATATTTTTAAAGAAAATCCGATGTTATGTTATTTCACCCCTAAATGAAACAGTATATCTCAAGAAATAAAAAGAATATTTTCTTATGTAATCATAATGCAATTATCACACCTAAGTATATTTAAAATACCTATTCTCACATCCTTTAAGTCATTGTATGTTAACTATTAGCATTTTCTTATATGATTTTTATCCTTACTTTACTTTCTCCTTTCTAGGCATCCCCTCAATTAGCAAAAGAAATCCTATACTTGGATTAGGTTATTTTTAGCACATCCCTGGGACCCTGCCTATGCCTTTCTCTGGCATGGTGTGTTATTTAGAATCTTAACACTATGTCTGAATTCTGCATTTAAGTTGGCATGATACAAGAAAATTAAATTAGAGTTTTGCTCAAATTCCAAAGTTTTGTAGCATGTAAAAATACTGTAATTTATAAAAAAAATAAAATAAAATGAATCCATAATCTAGCTATGACTGCATTAAGTAATCTACTAGGTAATGTCTAGGACGTTTTTCCTGGGATCCTTTGTTTGCAAATATAGAAAACCAACTTTAGCCAAATAAAGCCAAAAAACAAACACATAAAAATTAAAAAGTAAATGACTGGAAGAAAAGGTTTAAATGCTAGCGGGAATCAGGACGGGAATCAGACACTCTGGGAGAAGAGAGTTCTATGGAGTGGAATCTTGTGGGCAGTCTCTTGAGAGCACTGCCATTGTGATGAGCCAGACCAACGGGTTTTCCAGCTGTGTGTCACTCTGCTCTGCTCACAGTTATAGTCTATGCCATGTACTTACTCCTTGGCTAGGGCACAGCAGCATCCCTTAAAACTGGCAGTGCCACCAACCCACACACAATGAGTGAGGTGGATTCCCAGAGAAAAGTCAGGTGTTGATACCAGAAAAGAGAATGAATGCCTGGTAGGCAAATTCAAGTGAGGCAGGATGAGAATATAGAACCCCTTCTTCTCATCAGTGACTATCCTTCCTTCAGATCTTATTGATGGATCATTGAATACCAAGCTCTCACCAACTCTGATACTGTTCTCTTTTCTATACCTATGCACTACTATCAGGAACTCCCTTTCTCTCTGTTCCCTCATCAGAAATCAGTGTTCCAAATACCTACAGCATCCAAGCTGCCAGAACCAATGTGTTCTGTGCACCTGATACCACCCTGCTCTCTTTCTTGGGCTGGTGAGGATAGACTAAAAACTTCCAGTCTAATTTAAACCTTTCCGTTTCCTCTTTGGCTCACATTTTGCTCATTTGTTTCCTTTCCTTCCAGTACACTATTAGAATAAATAATCCTGATTTTAAAATATGGATCATTCCTTCTTCTCTTTTTGCTGGAACTATCCCCTTCCATACACAAACATCCCACTCACACACAGTGTTGGCCCACAGTGAGTACTGGAAATTAACTGGGTTATAGGAAATTTAGTAGTGTACAAGTTTGTTGTATAATGGAAGAGTTCAGAGACTCTTGGTCTAAGGGATATGCCATTTAGGGCCAAATGTTCTAATCGGTGTTTAAGAAGTTAACAGGAAGTAAAGTTGTTGATTCATTATTTCAATTTCCAAGTGAGAATTTAGCTACTCAGATTTTAGTAAGAACCATTTGCTAAGGCAAAGGGCCTAGAGAGACAAAGAAAATGATAAAACTGGAAATCACATTAGATCTGAGAGCTTGGACGAATAGCTTCATCTGATGACTATCACGGTCTCTCCTTATAACCACATACAAGAGCTTCAAGCAAGCTGACTCCCACCTATTCCAGTCATTCCCTGTTGAGTCCCCAGACCTCCTGTGAGAGACCTTCCCTCCAGTTTGCTCACCTGCCAACAAGCCCAGAGCTGGTCTGGATTTTGTCCCACTGTCATCAGACCTAAGTGGGTCAACACTAAACACCTAGCTGTATACTTGGCTTATTCTCCCTTCTCCATCCCTTTCCAGTTCTCTGGCCTGCCAGAGTACCAAAGTGGGGATGAATTTGGTCTTGCTGGGGCTGAGGCATGGGAAGAGGCTCAGAGAAAAACAGCCCTTCTTGGTCGTGTTTAATTAGTTCTATCCCCTGACTCGTTGCAGGGTGAAAACAAGATATACCTAAAGAAAAAAAAAAGAAAGCACCTTTGTTGGTGGATAATTACATTCTATTGAAACTCCATACAGAAGTCATTGGAGATATTATTAATTTCCCAACACCATGCTTTCCTAGTTCTATGGCTTTTCCCTTCCCTCTGCAAGCACTTTTTCTTCTACCTGTAAACCCCCATGTTCCCTAATATGTAAGCCTTCTTTGGGGCTTCATCCCCATCCTTTTTTCCTCACAACTCCCCCATGCATACACTCTCTTTAGTTGATCTCAATTGGTTATCATATCCAGGGGAATCTACCTTCTAAATTTTTTTTCACTAGGTTCTCATTATCATTCTTAATTCAGGATCTCGTTATTTCTCTCCTGGACAGTTGCAGTGGCCTCCTGACTTGATTCCTTCCAGTCTGGTCTCTGCCCAATCACTTGTCCAGAGAAATCTTTCCAGCACACAAATCTGTCAAAGCCCGGCTCTATCTAAACAATTCTAGGGCTTCCCTGGTGGCGCAGTGGTTGAGAATCCGCCTGCCGATGCAGGGGACACGGGTTCGTGCCCCGGTCCGGGAAGATCCCGTATGCCACGGAGCGGCTAGGCCCGTGAGCCATGGCCGCTGAGCCTGCGCATCCGGAGCCTGTGCTCCACAACGGGAGAGGCCACAACAGTGAGAGGCCCGCATACCGCAAAAAAAAAAAAAAAGAAAACACACACAACAATTCCAATGTCTCTGCAGTAGTCACAGGGCAAAATCTCAAATATTTAGCATGACATAATGCAAATGTCTATGGTGTAGTCTCTGTCTCAGCCCCCTCAACCTCCACCCCTGGCATAACTTTTCAGCCCAGCCCTAACAAAAATACTTTCATTCCCTAATATGCCTTACTCTTTTATAACTCTGGGCCCTCAGCTTTGTAGTTTCTCATGTCGACACTTCGTGGTCAACCAAGTGACATTAATTCACTCCTCCAGAGGCAACACCAAAGTTACCTCCTTTGTGAAGGCTTCCATGATTTCCCCAGACTAAACATTTCCTCAGTGATCTCACAGTAACCAGTCAATACTTCTATTATAACACTTTTTGTGTTGCTACTTTTTGTGTGCCCATTTCTCTCATTGGAGTGGAAGCTGCTCACATAAAGGAATTGTATAGTCTGTCTGATTCCTGGTAAGTAGCACAGAACTAGGAATATTGTGGGCATTATTGCTTAATAACTTAGTGAGTGAGGACACGAATGGAGAGAAACTCTTTTACAAGTGTAAAAATCTATTAAGCCTGAGCACACAAAAACAGAGATCTAGTACAGACTTCTTTGTTTGCAAATCACACAAATGCAACTTAAATTAGCTTAGGATAAAAGGAGGATTTATTGGAAAGACACGGGAATATCTCAGGTAATTGAAAAAAGAATTTGTCAGCAGAATAGAGTGAAACAAAGTCTGGGAAGCAATTCAGCCAGTGTGTGTCTCTTCTGGCATTGCTGCGGGTCATGACTCAGTTCCTTCCCACTACAAACTTTGTTTCTTGGTTCAGTGGTTCTCATCACTAGCTGCACATTCAAATCACCTGAGGAGTTTTAAAGAAATATTGACACCTGGGTCCCACCCCAGGCCAAGTTGATTAGAATTTCTGGGGGTTGGTGCCAGGGCAGTTTTTAAAGGTTCCCAAGGTGATCTTAATGTGGGAAACAAAGTAGCCAGTAGTTCCTGGGTTTCAGATCTCATTCCCACAGCTTTGCCCTCAGGATAAGAACAGACTGGCTGTCAGTTCTCATTCAAAAAATTTCCAGGAAGGGATCTTTTTGATGTAGGTTGGTTCCAGGGCCTATTACTGGATCCATCAATACTGGTCAAGTGTGTGGAGTCACATTAAATATGGCAGCTCACGCTGACCATTAGGCTGGAGAGTGTGTTTGAAGCAGTAATCATTCCAAAGAATGAAGATGATGCTTCTAGAAGGAGACTGTTAATTTATAAAACAATATCTAATACATGTAATAAAATCATATTTACAACAAAATTAAAATTCATTAGGAAATAAATATTTGCTTGTTAGATGAATGAATGAATGATAACATACATTAAATTATGTGGTCAGTCAGTATGGTTAGTAAATGATGTCATTAGTGTTACTATGACATAAATCTACTAAGTTTTACATTGTTTTTTCCTTAGTTCTCTACTATCTATAAGCAATGTCCCTCTTACAAAGTTATGTTTGTTTGTTTGCTTAATTTTGGGTCAATTTAATGCTCTTTATACACAGAAACAAACACAGGCCTAATTTTACCATGTGAGCCAACGTGTCAAGTTTCAGGCCAAGAAAAAAAAACAAAGGATAGGGAGTGGGCACAGCAAGAATGAACTCTGAATCCTGGCATTTGGGCATCTTGGGAGTAGTTGTTGTTAAGAAGTGTGGAAAGACATTTCCATTTGTGTTCAGGTAGTAAAATGAAGGAAAGGACAAGCTACAGGGAAGGAATTTGCCAGCAGGTAGATCTGTACTTGGGCAGAGAAGGTGCCACATTCCAGTGCTGATATTAGAAAAAGCCAGAGGTGTCCAGACACTCCTGTCTGCCCTCTAGAAACCTCTCCTGGGACTGGGGAACTGAGAAGTGCCTGGAAGGGAGACAACAGTATATACTACCTGGCCAACCTCCTCAATATTTTATTTTACATTTAAAAACTTAAATATAAATGCTTTAGGAAGTGTTAACAGTGGTTACCACTGGAAAATAGAACTGGAGGAGGAAAATAGAACTGGAGGAGGAAAATA
Source organism: Physeter macrocephalus (assembly GCF_002837175.3). Lineage (NCBI taxonomy): Eukaryota > Metazoa > Chordata > Mammalia > Artiodactyla > Physeteridae > Physeter > Physeter macrocephalus. The sequence goes on from NC_041215.1 coordinate 51,414,771, forward strand.
GAAATGGAGGAGGAAAATAGAACTGGAGGAGGGCTTTCACGTCTGCTTTATCTATCTCTGTAGTTTTATTGTTTTATGACGGTTGGCCAATAAAAACAGAAGTGTTTTTTTAAAAATAAAAAAAATACGTTACAACAGCAATGACAAAGTTTTTACACATATTAGAAGTTAGAGAAATAATCCTGTTTTTTTAAAAAAAATATCAAGTATAGTTTTTATCTTGATTAAATAAAGTACATCAATTCTGTACTAGCAGAGAAATAAAAAACCATCCCTCTGGGAGAGGGATGGCAAAGAGAACTGATACTGGACATGATTTTGGTTTTTTTTGTGGCAGGAGAACCCATAAGATGAGGAGAAAAGGGCACTTGAACTAGGAAGGAAGGGTGGAATTCCTGCTTGTATACCTTTGTTTTTCCTAAAGCCAGTGGCGTGGCCCTTGTTACCTTCAGCTACCTAGCACTGAAAAATAACAGCTGTTTAGGTATTTCATGCCGTTTATAGGGAACACTGAATTTCAGTCCCTGATGCTGAGTTCCCTGGGGATACAAACAGAACTTTCTCAGTGAAAGGCTGGCACGTTAGAAATTCATTCCTGCTTCTTTTTCCTATGACTCTCTCCTGGATGTGGGGCATGGGGTAAGATAGACTGTTATTATTTGTGCTATAATGCAGGAGAGCTACTGTGGGAATTTAAATTCTACTGTGTATTTTAAAAATGATTATAAAAAGGCATTCAGGTACAGCAGGCCTGTGCTTCTTTTATAAAGGTTTAAGAATATAAGCAAACAAATGACTGGACCGTTGTTGTTGAATCTGAGTCCCCAAGGCCCAATACTTCCTCTGAATACATACATATGAGCTCCTGGCTTTAGTGGGAGTCATGACTCACAGCTGAGGGCAGAACTTGGCCCTTTGAATTCCTGCAACGGGGCTTTCAGAAAGAAAGAAAGAACATGAATAAAGAGGGAAAAAGTCTTGAATTTTATTCAAGGCTCAGTTACTGAGGTCTTTAATTCCTCACATCTGCTCAATCATCCAGCCTTAGAAGATGCTTCTTGCCTACCTTCACCGAAGCGGAAACCAGATTGTTGAAAGTTCCACGTCTGAAGAAGCAGATGATTTAGCAAACACCTTCCTACAGATATTTGTGAGATACTTGCCTCTCTCTTGATGAGTAAAGTTTTCTTTCCAGTTGCTCTCCTTTTTGTCAGAATGCCAGTTCCACTCCAGTATTGTTCTGCTTAGGTTTCTGTGAGGCAAATGAGAGGCAGCGGAGACACAGTCCTGGGAGAGGGAGGAAGGGCCAGGGGCCAAGTAGAGCCTGGGGAACCTGACTTGGGGAGGAGAGAGACTCAGACGATCTGGAGAACAGTGGAGCGAGAGATAAAATAAGAGCATTCAGGAGAAGGGATTAGAGAGAGAAGGAGTTCAAGGGAGAAACATGAATAAAGAAAAACAAGAATGAAAGGGTGTATCGATGACCAGAGTAAACACTGAAACAGAAAATACTCTCACTTCATTTTTTAAAAAAAAGGTGTTATAAGATCTGTTTCCTCCCCCTCCGCAAACTTTTTCTTGAGCACTTTTTATTGACTCTTATTTGGCAATGTTATAAAATGTCAATAAATACAGACATCAGCTTCATTTTTTCTCCAGAGCGAAATAGTTTATTGACCATGTTTGTTCTGATACTATAATGGAGAGGGTTTAAGTAGAAGGAGGAATGTGTTAAAAATTATTTTTTATTTTCATTAAAGTATGACCAATTATTATACAATTATAACTAAATCCATAGTTTCATAATCAAGAAAAAATATTAAAGTTCATGTATTAAATGTTCAAGATTTAGGTATTCATATTTAACAAAAATAGGCATTCTTTCTCAAAATAACCCCATCAAAAGACAGTTTAATCATTCATTCATCCAACTAATATTTACTCTTTGTTCTAAGTATTGGAATACAAAGTAGAAAAAGACATCAAGGGATTTACAATTTAGTGGGAGGAGAAAGATCAATCAGTGATTGCACCACATATTGGCAAATACTAAGGGAAAGTTATATTCAAGACCTTGTGAGCACAGACTGAGGGAGGAGGTCAAATGAGAATTGGTACTTGGGACCATCTCCCGGAGGAGATGATGCTTGAGGTAGATGTATAAGAATGATGAAAGCTGGTGTTACAGAAAAGAAAGTAAAGGCAGGGAAAAGTAAGGGAAGATGAGACATGGTATTCCAAGAAGAACAAATTGAGTATATAAACATAAGGAGAATTAAATGGAAGAGGTGGTAGGAGATAAAACTGAGAAATAAACAGGAAGAGAAAGGCTTTCTGTACTAAGCAAAGTATTTGGACTCGATCCTGAATGGTGTAAGAGACTATTGAGAACATTAGACATCTGATTGATCCGAGTAGGTGTATGTTTTAGAAAGTTCACCTGAAGCACAATGAATTGAAATGGACTAGACTAGAGGCAAGGAGTCCAGTTAGGAGACTGTTGCAATAATTCAGGAAGATAGTGGTTTACCTAGACAGTTACTCTAGAGATAGAAGATGTAAACGGATTTGAATGTATTTAAGAGTTAGAACTGATTAAACTTGGTGACTGAATGTTAGGAATGAGGAAGAATGCAAGGTCAAGCATGACATGACTTTGTAATTATTTCTGGAGAGACACAATACATTGAGAGTTTTACCTCTTGGTAGTGGGACTAGGAGTGGTAGAGGGGTCCAAGTTTTCAGGTCTGGGAATCTGGGTAGATGGTAGTATATTCATCAAATTAAAATGGAATATTAAAAATGGAATTTAAAAATGTGGAACCTAGGAGGAGGAGCCAGTTTTAGAGGAAGCTATTTGCCTTAAGGCCAATGAATCAGAAAGAGACTAGGCCGAGGATGACAGAGTCAGAGAATGGAGCTTCAGGAAAGAAGATGTGAGGACTGAATAGAGGGAGAAGAGCTCCTGAAGGAGGCTGAGAAGTGAACAGAGAGCTGGGAGAAAAGCCCAGGAAAAGTGCCATCACAAAAGGGGAGGAAGGAGTGAGCTTCCAGAAGCATGAGGTGGTGAATAGAGGCTCATGCCACAGACAGGTTAAGTCCGATAATGACAGAAACCCACCCAGTGGGATGGTTGTACAGTTGAGAACAGGAGTATAGACTATTCTTTCAAAAAGCTTCACCTGTGAAATACAGAGAAGTGAGGTAGGCAAGGGATTTCTCATTATCATCATCATTATTATGACCACTATGATGATGAAAGAGACTTAAGCATGTTAATATGAAAAGAGTAAATAGGATGGGAGGAACTAGAGATTTAGGTAACAGAGAGAATGATGAATGGAACAATGTTCCTGAGAACAGAGGAGAGGGTGTTATGTATCTTACCAATGCCCTGTACGACTCTAACTAGAGCACAACTCTAGGAGGTGCCATGTACATAGAATACAACTTGAATGGTGCCTCCAGAGTTGTACATGGCTGGCAACCCTGGAAATGCAAAGCATGCATGGAGGGATTGCCCATTTCACCTTTATACCCCACCTGAGTGACAGTTAAACTGCATCTAACTCATTGAAGCTCTCCATACTGAAATCAAGGGTAACTATTAGGTGCTCACACTATCTGACAAGTACAATCGACAGAGAAGTATAGCTAAGTGTTCTGTCTTACCAACCCAATTATCTTCTAATACCCTTCAACACACATTTATTAAGCACTCCTATGCCTCACTCAGTAGTATGTTAGGCTTTGAGGAATGAAAAAAGATGCTAAACAATCAGTAGCCTCAAACTATTTATAACCTGGTTTGAAAGACAAAACATATCTACTCACTCCAAACTGTTAGAAGATACTGCAAAATAGTGTGAGTGAAACAAACGCTAAAGGTTAAAAGAGTTTCATTTAACTGAGAGAAAAGGAAATTTAAGATCATCTTGTTTACTGGTTTTCAAACTGTGTTTCCTGGAACCCTGGGGCTTTGTGGCGATGCTTCAGGAGTTTCACAAAGAATGATGTATTCTCTGCCAAACACTGAAGATTTAAATTGCTCCTGGGGGTTCACCATGGCAATGTTTGTCATAACAAAAAATTAGAAACAACCTAAATGTCTTTCAGTAGGGGTCTAAGTAAATTATTGTGCCTTCATACAATGGCATACTAAATAGCTGTTTTTAAAGGAAAAATAAATCGGTAGGTATCGTTAGAGAAAGATCTTCAAAATCTATAATTCAGTGTAAAATGAAAGCTGCAGAAAAATATGCATGGTGTCATCCTATTTGTGTGAAAATAAAAGAGATGTGTATGTACATGCATGTATTTCGGTGTGGGTAGGTTGTATATACATTAAATATTATTTCTGAAAAGATACAATGTATTGAGAGTTTTATCTTTTTTTTTTTTTTTTTTTTTTTTTTGCGTTACGCGGGCCTCTCACTGTTGTGGCCTCTCCCGTTGCGGAGCACAGGCTCCGGACACGCAGGCTCAGCGGCCATGGCTCACGGGCCCAGCCGCTCCGCGGCATGTGGGGTCTTCCCGGACCAGGGCACGAACCCGTGTCTCCTGCATCGACAGGCGGATTCTCAACCACTGCGCCACCAGGGAAGCCCGAGAGTTTTATGTTTTGCTAATGAAACTGGGGGTGGTATTGGGAGGAACTGGAAAATTATTGATCTAGCCCAAACCTTTCATTTTATTAATAGAAAACTGAGATTGAGGAATACTGTGACTTATTCTTGGTCATACAGGTAGTATTAGTCAAAAACAAAACACAAACCCAATCTCTTGATCTGTTATTTATTTCTATTCATATCTCAGGAAAAGATAACTATGGATAAGAATAGTTTTACAGAAGCAGTCAGTTTTTCTCGCCTCTGTTTCCCACATTTCCCCTCTTTCTCCACCACAAATCATCTCTCATTCATTTCCTATCCTGTACATGCTAACTTTTCTCTATAAAATGTACAGTTGCACTCATCAAGCAGTGATACTCAAAGTATCTACAGACTATTGTATTGAACAGGATTTTAGTCCATGAAGGACAGTCTCTCTTCTCTTTGGGCAGTGGAACAACGAATGGGAGACACATTTCGTATGTATTGGTTCAGTTGAAATGCCAATTGAGTTCACAGATTTCCTGCACTACAGTGGCTCCATACCCAAGCAGGAGAGTAGGGCTCCTGCTGAGCCCTACTGAGTAGGGTTTTGCTCTGTTCCCCCTCAATGTGAGACCTTAGGTGATTTGCAGGACTCTTCTGTGCCTAAGTTTCCACATTTGTAAAGAGGAATATTACCTGAGCCTCGCCCCTTACTCTGGGTTGCTGAGAGAAAAGAATGATACAATGGACATAAATGCTGTAAACAGTTCTTATCATCTTAGGGGTAACAGTATATTTTGGTGGAGTCAGAATCCAAGCTCTGTCCCTCACCAGTGTATGCTTTAGCCTCTGCAATGATCAGTATCTTTGTCTGTTAAGTGAGAATAATAACACCGAACTCCTGGAGTTATTTTCAGGAATAAACGAGATAATGAATACAAAGGGCTTAGTTCAGTGTTTGATACATGAAGCACTCAAATAAATAAGGTTAGTTTTTACCATTTCATTGTTGTTACATTTTAAAATATGTTATTTGGTGTCTGTTCAGGTCTACTGGTGGTATGTCACTTCAGCATTTTCTCATTTTAGAGTCATTAATATTATTTCAGATTCTCCTTTGAACATTAAGCAAACCAAGAAATCCATTTTATGTCAAGAAATCAAGCTATCACTTCTGTTCACTTATATAAGTTTTTTTAATTAGTATTAAGCAGCTATTATGTGCAAGCTAGGCACTGGGGATACAGGGGTGAAAATGACACGGTCCCTGCTCTCAAGATGCTTTGATTCTCCTGTCATTCTCAAACTCAAGTGATGATCCCTGACCCGGCAAAACTAACGGTATACATTGTAGATATGGTAGATATGGGATAAAGCAAAGGCAATGGCAGCAACAATTAATTTGCAGGACACAGAGGTGGAGTGAATGATATAACTCAGATGTTCTCAAACTTTTTGATCTCAGGATCCTCTTAACACTCGTAAAAACTATTGAGGATCCTAACAAGCTTTTTAAAATATGGGTTATAGTTGGGAAAACTGGACAACCACATGCAAAAGAATGAAACTGGACCACTATCTTATACCATACACAAAAACTAAGTCAAAATGGATTAAAGACTTTAAGACCTGAAACAGTAAAACTCCAAGAAGAAAACACAGGGGGTAAGCTCCTTGACATCAGTCTTGACAATGATTTTTCTTTTTTTTTTGACACCAAAAGCAAAGTCGACAGAAGCAAAAATAAACAAGTGGGAGTACATCAAACTAAAAAGCTTTTGCACAGCAAAGGAAACCCTCAACAGGATGAAAAGGCAACCTATGGAACGGGAGAAAATATTTGAAAATCATATATCTGATAAAGGGTTAATATCCAAAATATATAAAGACTCATAAAACTCAATAACAAAAAACAAAACAAAACAAACAGAAAAACCCAAACAATCCACTTAAAAAATGAACAGAGGAACTGAATAGACATTTTTCCAGAGAGGACATACAAATGGCCAACAGGTACATGAAAAGGTGCTCAACATCATGAATCATTAGGGAAATGCAAATCAAAACCACAATGAGATGTGATATCACCCTGTTAGAATGACTGTCAACAAAAGCACAAAGGATAACAAGTGTTGGTGAGGAACTGGAGAAAAATGTACTCTTGGACACTGTCGGCAGGAATATAAATTGGTGCAGCCATTATGGAAAACAGTATGGAGTTTCCTCAAAAGATTAAAAACAGAACTACTCTGTGATCCAGCAATTCCACTTCTGGGTATATATCCACAAGAAGCAAAAATAGGATATTAGAGAAATCTCCACTCCCATGTTCTTTGCAGCATTAAGATATGAAAACAAACCAAGTATCCATCAATAGATGTATGGATAATGAAGACCCCTCCCGCCACACACACACACACACATACACACACACACACAGTGGAATATTATTTAGCAATGAGAAACAAGGAAATCCTGCTGTTTGAGACAACATAGATGGACCTTGAGGGCAGTATGTTAAGTGAAATAAGCCAGACAAAGACAAATACTGCATGGAATAACTTAGATGTGGAATCTAATTAAAAAGTCAAACTCATAGAAACAGAGAGTAGAAAAGTGTTTGCCAGGGCCTGGGGGATAGGGGAAATAGGGAGAGGCTGGTAAAATGGTACAAACTTCCAGCTATAAAATGAATAATGTTTGAAGATCTAATGTAAAACATAGTGACTATAGTCGATAATGTTGTATTGTATAACCAAAATATGCTAAGAGAGTAGAACTTAAATGTTCTCACCAAAAAAAGAAAAGGATAAATATGTCAGGTGATGGAAATGTTATTAAACTAGAGGGGAGGAATTCTTTCACAATGTATATAAGTATCAAATGATCACAGTGCACACTTTAAATATCTTACAATTTTATTTGTCAATTATAACTCAATAAAAATAAAATATGGGTTATAGTTATTGCTGTTAATTGTGTTAGAAATTAAAGCAGACATTTAAAATATTTATTTTGTTATTTTAAATAGCATGTTAATTAAAAATTATTTATATTAACATTATATTAATCTATTACCTAAATAAAAAATTAAAATTTATTATTTTGCTTATTTATCTACTTATTTTATTAAAAATAATAAACCAATTACATGTTGACATAAATAACATGTTTTTGAAAAATAATTATATAGTTGTGGTATAGAATAGATGATAACTTATTGAGTTTGACTTATCTTTGGAGAAGGAGAAAGTGAAAAAATGAGTTACTCCATGATGGTGAGTAGACTCTTCTAGTAGTGGTCCAAGGATGCCTATCCACGACAGGTGATTCAATCATACATATACCCACCCGGACATCTTTGTGGCTTAGGTTTTGAGGCTATCAATCTTATCCCAACCTCACACTGTCCTTTTTTTCTCTGTCCTTGACAATTGCCTGTTCAAGGATGTTCCTAAGTGATGAAGGTTAGATGTGTAATGGAGAAAGAACCACTTGGAAATTCTGACGTTTGGGTTTTCCAGCCAAAGACGTTAGTCGAGACATTATTAGGAGCCATAAATGTAGCCTTGAGACAGACAGAGCATAGCCTTAGCATCATGCAGGGAGAGAGGGGGGATCAACTTCCTAAACCTCCACTTTTATTAGAAGCAGGTCAACAACCAAATCCAAACGTTATATTGCCACTTTTGCTTCTTGTAGGTTAGTCTTACTTAGCTCAAAACACTGTGAGTTTCCTGAGCCTGAACATGTTTCTTATAATTCTGCTCTTTCTCTTTCTCTTGACCATAATATTTAGCTTAATGTTGAACACTTATCAGGTTTAAAATATCCAAAGTTAAAGCCATCGCTTCCTTTCTGAAATCTGTTTTCTTCTCTGTTTCCCAGTGCCTATGTATAGTATCATCATTTCCCCAGCTATTAATGATAGAAAATGTAGTAATCTTTGATTTTTTTCCCCCTCTATTTGCCAATTCTAGTTTTACAAAAAGTCTGAATTCAGTGAGGTAGAAACATGCAATGATTTTCCAGTTGCTTTAGTCACTGTTTTCAGCAGTGTTCTGCTGAGTTTCCCCTTCTCTCTCCCTTAAAACATCCTCAGCTGATCACAGACTTTTTGGTTACTTTCTGTAGCCCAGATTAAGACTCACCTTCAATCACTTAAAAGTCCAATCCAGAGCTTCCCAGGGCTTCGCAGGGCTTCCCTGGTGGCGCAGTGGTTGAGAGTCCGCCTGCCGATGCAGGGGACTACGGGTTCGTGCCCCGGGCCGGGAGGATCCCACATGCCGCGGAGCGGCTGGGCCCGTGAGCCATGGCCGCTGAGCCTGCGCGTCCGGAGCCTGTGCTCCGCAACGGGAGAGGCCACAGCAGTGAGAGGCCCGTGTACCGCAAAAAAATAAAAAAAAGTCCAATCCAGGTCAAATCAAACATACTTTTGTTTCCAATTCAAAACGTGCCACCTATCCTACAGATCAAGCTTGACCCATATCTGGAGTGACCCCAGCCAGAGGGCCTGTCCCCACGTCGGGAGGCTCTCACCACAGCTCCCCAGTGGAATCTTAGGATCTTGGTGGTTCAGGAATTGTTGTGTGTCTCCTCTTCTTCCCTTTCCATGTGGAACTGTTTGCTGAGGTTATCCTGTTCTTATTTCATCACTGTATATTGGGTGTGTAGGGGGAAAATAAGTTATTATTTAATTTACAGGTCTCTGTATCAAAATGAACACCATCCAGACCTGATGTAGAGAGTATCACAAGATCCTGAACTTTGGGCCTAGTCTCATAAATAGATAGGAATTTTGGATTGTCTCTTCTGGGGACAGGGTAAATACAGGGTGCAGAAGGGAGGGAATGGTAGTATGCAATCAAGGGGGCAGAGGGTGATAGATTGTATTCTTGTTCACAATATCTGCTGCCCCTCAGCATAGGAACTACATATCCCTGCCCAACGACCTCGGGTTTGCCCATGTGACTTACTTTGGTCAATAAAATAAGGGCAAATGTGGTATGTGCCACTTCTGAGTAGAAGAACCATATTATCTAAAATAGGGATATTCCTTCAGCCCAGACCCCAGAGTGACAAGAACTCCCAGCAGAAACCCAGCGGACCTGCAGGCCACATGTGATGTGAACCAGGAATAGATTTGGTGCCGTAAGCTACCAAGATGTGGGGACTGTTTTTTATCACTATATACCATAGCCTAAGCTTGCTAGGCCTAAATTGCTTACTAAATCCTCAAATGGCTTCACATGCCTTGTGTTTCCTTGCCTTCTCAGCTTTTGCTTATTCAAGGCCACTTAGTTGAAACTGACTGAACTTTGCTTTGAATCCTTGCTCTACCATTATTTATCTGTGTGACCTTGGGCAAGTTACTTCACCTTTCCTCCCATCAGTTCATCTTACAAATGAAGCAAATGATATTAGGATATTATTTTGATTAGAGAATTAATATCTCATCCGTGTCTGGCATAATATAAGCACTGGATAACAGTTTTCTACCCAACTTTATTTTTCACACAAGAGGAAGGTAGAATTAATCATTGACTTAATGTTTTGTTTTTGTTGTCGTTCTAGGAATTTCCCAGGAACACTTCTAGCTTCTGTTTTTTACTTCAAAGATTTAAGAAATCTGATTACTATTTCCAAATATATTCTATTCTAACTAGTAGGCGACTTGGGCTTCCCTGGTGGCGCAGTGGTTAAGAATGTGCCTGCCAGTGCAGGGGACACGGGTTCGAGCCCTGGTCCGGGAAGATCCCACATGCCGTGGAGCAACTAAGCTTGTGTGTCACAACTACTGAGCCCACACGCCATAACTGCTGAAAGCCTGCGTGCCTAGAGCCCGTCCTCTGCTGCAAGAGAAGCCACCGCAACGAGAGGCCCGCGCACCGCCACGAAGAGTAGCCCCCACTTGCCGCAACTAGAGAAAACCCGCGCACAGGAACGAAGACCCAACGCAGCCAAAAATAAATAAAACACAATACATTTAACTAGTAGGAGACTTAACTTATGTTGTTTTCCTCCTCTACCTCTGAAGTCTCTATATGTTTTATTTGTAATTTCATAATATACTAAAGTTAGGGGCTTTTGTATTCATGTCTCATCCCCTTCCCCATATGCCAAGTTCTGTGAAAGTAGGAACTATATTTTACTCCTTATAACTGTGCAGGACCTAGGATACCGTCATATATGACAGTTAATAGAATCAATAAATATTTACCCCTTGTAAAAATAAAAATGGTGAACTTATTTTAAGGCTATTTGAATACAGAGATTTTTCTGTGAGTACGTGCCCCACTGATCTACCAAAATAGGAGCTTTATGTCTCAATCTTCCAGAGACAGACATTCTTGGAAGAGGCCTGACCAGTTCCCTTCACAAATTATGGCATGTGTCTGAATGAGGCATGCAGAGCAAAGGCTCTCATTTAAAATATTTTCTCAGGGTTAGAAAATAGCATTTGGAAACTTAAAAGCTGGAAGCTCTGTTTTTTAAAAATAAATAAAAAAAATTTTTGAATTGTACATTGTCTTTGTTTTTAGCAAAATTCAAGTTCCTAGCTGACTTCTATTTGTTTGTTTTCTCTGGGAACCAAGTTGCTGTACTACACCCAAGCATGTATCATTTCACGACAATGACTCAGAAAGCAGTGCAGATGTCATGGCTTACCTAGTCCCTAAAAAATGCCTACCATGCAGGAAATGAAATAAGGTTCCTGGACTCAGCAGAAATAGGGTGAGGATAAAGAGGGTGCTTTGAATTTGTGGGCTTTCCCGGACTGCTTTGGAAACATCTCATGCAAATACAAACAGTATCTGGGTCACAGATAGTTTTTGATCAGTAATTTCTGAATATACTTTTAGTCTTCTAATGTGTATAGAGATGGTAGGCCTATTTAGAAGATATAATAATTTGAATAATTTAGATAGTTTGATACCTTTCTACCAATAAGGATCTTTTTCATAACAGTTTGTCATTTGAGGAACCATTTTCAAGGCCAAAAATTTTATTATGCTGAACCATAAATAAAATCCAGTCATCTAGTGCTGTTACCAACAACTTAAATATGCCTGACCTTTTGTTTCTGAATATGTCTTTTTTGTGTCTATGTATGTAGAAATTCAGTCCAGCTTTTTAACCAAGAAACAGCTTGGTGGAAACATGAATTGTATCATTGTATTTGACAAAACATTTTAGTCTATAACTCTTATTACTTTAGAAGCCTGTCAAAGGCTATTTAGAAACTTTCTCTTTCGTCTTGGTTATAACAAACCAAAAGTACCTAGAATTCTATGGGACATAGACTGTCAGGAAATGTTGAGTGCACCATTTTGTGGGGAAAGCAGAGACTTTTACAAGAAGACTTCAATATGCAAATAGAGAAAGATTTAAGAGTATGCAAATGAAAAGGATTTAAGAATGAGGAAGGATTTAAGAAGAGAGAAATCAACATGCAAAGCAAATTATTTCATACTCACTTTGACACCCTGGTTTTGTATACTATACTGAAAATGGGGTTGTTAAATTTCTTCCATGACAGAGAAGGTTTTGGGGGGAAATCCCAAAGATGACCACAGACTAAAAATGCACAGCTTAGAGGGGAGTTTCCAATGGACTTGGCCTTTGGCCAAGCCCCAGGTCATTCATTCAAAGTCGCCCCCCCACACTTTATAATTAAATGCTTGCCCTGGTCTAGCATGGCACTTATGCATAGAAAATAGGAGTTAGTATTAAGAATCCTCCGGCTGGAGACATGAACTGTGAAGGAGTGAGCTTGAGTCGCACTCAAGGACCTCAACCAACGTACTGTTGAAAATTATCACCTCTCACTGAATTTGAGTCTAAATGGTATAGCTTGCTCATTTTGGGCTCTGGTGAAAACCAGCACCAACAAATGACTACTAGATTGCTCGTCATACGATACAGTTTTGCCTCTTTTTCTAATTTGTGGGGAAGGCAAAGAACCATTTGTAGACATCTTTTATATAAGCTATAGATGTACAGAAAGTGAAAAATAGAAAAAAAAAAGCTTTCAGACTGCAAGTCATGACATTTTGACACTTAGTACTTTACTGACATCTTAGTTCCCACTATCACACTCCAAGTAGAGTGTAGGAATGTTTTATCTGGTAACAACAGAGAGAAAATGGAGCAAAAATGGAGCTGGGAAGTCTGATGGACTTGAGCTTAAATATCGCTTCTGACCTTGGGCAAATCACTGAAACTTTCTGAGCCTCGGTTTCCTCATCTTCTAGATAAAAATGGATACTAATTCTCTTTCAGTTATTGTGAGATTGAATGATCTGGATTAGAGAACCAGACTACATCTCTTAAAGACATGGAATCTGACATATTTTTTTGATATTCCCAGTGCTTGGCAAACAGTAGACATTTATAAATGTTTACTGAATGAATGAACAAATGACATATTGAAGCATTAGCAAGTACAGGCCTGGCTCAATAAATATGTGTTCAATAAATGTTTCTTTCCTCTGGGTAAGATGGTAGTAGGATTATTGGCAAAGTTCAGCCTGAGACATTAACAACTCCCTATTTCAGCCTAGATGAGATTAAGGTAGGAAACATTACCAAATATAGAAATTACCATTGGTCTACTTTCAAAAAGAGCAAAATTGAAGGGACACGCCGGGAAGAACAAACCTCATCACGACAAAATCTTTAGCATGGATGAAATATCATTTTTCTTTGCGGAATTCTGCAGTTGAGCCATGGGGATGCAGTTGTGTTCTTTTGGTAATTATTTATTCCTTTACACAAATGCTTAATCTTTTGGAGAATTTGTTCAAGGTAAACATACCTCAAAGTATTCTTCTGAATTCAACTGTTATTTGCCATATTTTTAATGTGAAAAGTCTGAGCAGATTATTAAATTGGAGTCTCCAATGTGTCATTCAATATTCTAGCAATTTAAAAATTATATAATTTAAATAAATGTTTAGATGATCATTTCCATACATGTGATTATTGTATTTGTTATATTATACACAATGGGTTTAATTTTTCCTTACATTGTAAAGGATACTGTTATTATTACTTAAGCCATGTAATTCTTTTTTTTTTGGCCAACAGAAACACTGACAGAAAGATAACATTTCCTATTTCCAATGTATATCAGAATTATTTTGAATGTTTATAAATTATTATATGAATAAGAGTTTATACTCATACTTTTTATAAAGTATCATATAAATGACATAAGGGGAAGTGAATGCATGAATTGAATTTTATCTATATAGGGGTTTCTTTTCAAATTTGTACAGGAAAGGATGAGCTGATGTCATTTTCCTGAAGTTATGCTTTCATACTTGAAGACACACCTTGTGTTAGCAATTTCAGGGCTTGTTTTTTAGTAAGTCAAGATGTCACTGGAGTAATAAATCTTTACACATGATGGAAATTTTGAGTTAATTGGCATTACAAATTCTTGGTGTGATAACTCAGGACTGGCAGTGATCAGTATGCCTTTTTCAAGACAGATAGGCATGGACTATAAGAACGAATTGTAGGGCTTCCCTGGTGGCGCAGTGGTTGAGAGTCTGCCTGCCGATGCAGGGGACACGGGTTCGTGCCCCGATCCGGGAAGATCCCACATGCCGTGGAGCGGCTAGGCCCGTGAGCCATGGCCGCTGAGCCTGCGCGTCCGGAGCCTGTGCTCCGCAACGGGAGAGGCCACAACAGTGAGAGGCCCGCGTACCTCAAAAAAAAAAAAAAAAAAAAAAAGAATTGTATATTCAAGATAGGTACCCTTGTGCTCTGACTACAAAATTAAAATTTAAATGTTACTAAATTCATAGAAAGTTCCTGAGTGAACCTAAATGGGTGGTGGAGGTAGATTCATTGAGAAAGAAAAGGCACCATATAAAACTACTAAAGCTCAAAATCCAGAGGAAAACATGAATTATTTTGAGGGGGAATGGTGAAGAACTGATATAATCTTCCAAATCATAGCAACTAAGTATTTTGGGCTATCTTCCATTATAAATAGTAAAATACGGAGCAGATGATAGATTTTTTTAAGGCACTTAAAAAAATTTATAGCTTTTAAATTCAGAATCTAGAAAAATGAACCAGGAGGTGGGCACATATTCTGACTCATGAAGGGGAAATTGGTGGCTTCACTCAGCCTTGTAGGTTATACTCTGCTTTAAACTAAGATCTGTAAAACCTTCCTATGCGCTATAACATTCTGTAGATGTTGTTGGTGTCACACTTTCACATCTTCACCTTTGAACATGGCATATATAAATATCTATTATCATAGATAATAGCAGATAATACCAATAAAAGACTATTGATGCAGTTTGGACTTTTAGCTACTATAGCTATTGAATGATAACTCTGCAAGTATTATAACAGCCCCTGTCTGTTCCAAGGAAGTGGCTACAAATAACACAATGGGCCAAAACCCAGACCCTCCATGGATCTTGAGTTACTTCCACTACTACAAGGCATAGGCCTTGTATTTGAAGAATATAGGATCTTTCCCTTCATGCATGCTTATGCACATGGATAGTGAACTGTTGCCTTCTCCCATTGGTGATGACATCAGTGCAATTTCCTACATTTTAGGAAGAGGCTTCATTTCAATTCCTGAGACAGTCTCCAGTTTCTTGTTGGGAATAGAAACCCAACCAAAGCCAGCCTGTTCCCCTGGGGCAGTGGTAATGTGCTTAGCCTCAGCCAACCACTTATTGTCAGGGGCCAAGATGTGTCTTTGTTTAGCACTTCCCACTCGACTTTGCCACAAAGCCCTCACTCAATGGCTTCCACCCTAAGTGGTACCCCAAATTATATTATTATAGTAGATACTCTTGTGCTTTGCCCAGAGCCCCTCTTTTGGGTTGATATTCTGTTATGTACCTCATTGATTCCCCCCAGGTTCATATGTTATAGTCCTACCCCCCCAATATGGTGGTATCTAGAAGTAGAGATTTAGGAGTTAATTAGGCTTAGATGAGGTCATGAAAGTGGAGGGCTCCATGATGGGATTAGACTTCTTATAAGAAGAGGAAGAGACAGAGGTCTTGCTCTCTCTCTCTGCCATGTAAACACAGTGAAAAGGCAGCCGTGTGCAAGCCAGGAAGTGGGTCCTCACTCAGGGACCAAATTGGCCAGCACCTTGATCTTGGACTTTCCAGCCTACAGAACTAAATTCCTATTTCTAAGCCACACAGTCTATGGATTTTGTTATGGCAGCCCAAGCTGACTAATACAGTATCTATTCCCCAGCTACTGAGAAAATCAACAGCTGAGGCTCACAGCTGTGTCCCTCACTGAGCACTGCCTTGCCCATCTAATAACACTTTCCAATGGAGAGGCCAAGGCCAGAGTGATTCAGGAGCAGCAACAAGGATTCAGCTCTTTGCCTTATTTTGTGAAACTCCCAATGGCTGTCGCAGCTCCCGCTTGTAGGATTAGCCCAAAGACTGATTTGCAACCAAATTGCCAGCCAACTCCCCCCTTTGCCTAATCTCACCTTCCTCACCTCCATGCAGGCCTGTCCCCTGAGATCACTTTCCAGTGAACCTTCTGCATGCCACTTTTTGACTCAGTCTATTTCCAGGAATGAAGCTAGCTATGATCTCTTAATTGTGAATATCATCACTTCTTAGAGACTTTTAATGTTCTGCCTCACTCATCAGAATCTTAAGCATCAAAGTTATTCTGGGTTGATAGAGAATCTGTGGAGTCAGCTCTTCATCCTAGAAACCTAGTTCTCTTGCCTCTGGCTCTGTCCATTCTCTGCATCTTTCCCTTCACCCCTAGCCCCCTCCTCAGCTTTTTCCACCTAACCTGAGTCCATGCAGGGTGTACTCAATGCTCTAGTGAGGCACGATTGTTCCTTAACACCAAATCCCACTGCAGTGCAGTGGTTCTGACTTTTCTGGTTCCCAGACACATTTGGATTCTAGAATATTTGGTAGCTCACTTAGAGCGATTCCTCTGTGTCCTTAATTATGACACTCAATAACCAGTCTGTCATGCCACTAGGTGCATGAAACTGTTACTTGCCCTTTCATGCCTCTTAAATATTTCCAAGGCAAGGTCTTTACATATTCCAGAAAACATACAACTTTCAGAGATTCCAGGTGGCTCTCATACTATACTTTTTAACTCTCTGTTGCTTACCTAGAACTCTGCAATGAAATATGTAAACTATTCAGCTCAACATCGCTTCTGAAAAATATGATAAAATCAACAACATTATCTGTTGTAGCAAAAACAAAAATTACCCACTGATCTAAAAATTTGGTAGCACGCTACCAAAGGAAGCTATAATATACTTGTTGAGAACCACTTCTGAAAGTCTGAGCTTTATTAGTAATTGCTGTATACATATGCAGGGCACTGTATGCAGCTATTTAGAAAGTCCTCAGTTCATTCCATGGTGAGCTACCTGAAGTTGAACTTGAACCAACATCTTAAATCAGGATCATGTTGTCCAGAGGGTATAGACCAAGATGGATAGACCTTTTACAGAATGGTATGTGAAGAGGACCTATTCATGTTTGGCCCTATCAGGCCTACCATGCCCAGTACCACCTCCTATTGGGACATTTATATTGTCAGGATTCATTAATCAGCTTCCTCCAGGCTGTGTACCCATCATTTTTCAAAATGGACTGAGAAATACTTGTATCAGAATCACCTGGATTCTATGAAAAATGCACATGCCTAGATCCCACCTCAGACCTACTAACTCAGAATTTGGGGTGTCATGCCCAGGAAGATATGTTTTTAGTAAGCTTCCCATGTAGTTTTTAATGCCCTCTGATGCTAAGAACCACAGAGTAATCAAATGGGCATATAGAAATGAGATGCCTGATCTCTTGATGAGAAAATGAGTCTGGGACTAGTCTTTTCATGATTTCCCTTCACTTCTTCTAACTCCTAGTGCTTCACTTCCCCTACCTCCTAGTGCTTCACTTCCCAGCATCTAGTTCCCTTTTGCTTTAAGCTCTTAACCCACCTCTAACCATCTGCTCTGTTGTCCAACGAAGTGTCAACTAGTCTCTTCTTAGCAAATCCCCCATTATCAGACAATGCTCTCATCTGGGCCTCAAGGCGGACGTCTGAGTCAACCAATTCACAAATGTACAAGTGAGGTAATAGTAGGCCCTTGATTTTGCCAAGACTTTTTTGTGAAAGCTCCTTTCTCTTTTTTTTCTTTTTCTCCTCCCTCCCTCCCTCCCTCCCTCCTTTCTTTCTTCCTTCCTTCCTTTCTTTTTCTTTCTTTCTTTCTTTCTCTTTCTTTCTTTCTTTCTCTTTTTCTTTCTTTCTTTCTTTCTTCCTTCCTTCCTTCCTTCCTTCCTTCCTTCCTCCCTCTCTTTCTCTCTTTCTCTCTTTCTTTCTTTCTTTCTTTCCTTTCTCTCCCTGAATGTGCGGATGGGAGATTCCTGAGGTGAGACACACTAAATGGCACACCAAGCCATCTGAAGTGTTAGCCAACAGCTAACTCCCCTTTACTATTTTTGTTTTACATTTTTTCCTTTCCTTTCCGTTTCAAAATTTCTTCTTTTCTCTACTTGTGAACCCAACATTTCTCTAAAAGCACTATATTTTTTCCACGATGATGCTCTTGGAAGCAATAATGGAGGTTCGAACAGAGAGCAGTCAGGAAGTGATGGGGTTGGGAATCGGGCTATGTCTACTAATATTGTGTACCCTTAGATAGTGTTCCTATTTATCTGTCTTGGTGATGTGTAACCCGTGTTCCCTGGACTGGATGCTGTGAGGTGTCACATTCAGAGAAACTCCAGTCTGACTTTAGGATGCAGAAGAATAATGAAGATATTTTAAAACTTCTGAAAAATCGTCAGGCTTCTCTGCTTCTCCCTAAAATCCCCTGCTAAATGTGTCTCCCCTCTCCACCCCAGAGTAGTTCCCTCACTGTTTTGCTGTTGAAGCTTTGCCCTCTCTTGCACACTGCATCCACATATGCCACACTCCCCAAATGGGCGTGCTCTGCCTGGCTCCCTGGAAAGAGATATCTGGTCTTTGGCTCTGCTTTTTTCCTGGTGAGAATCGGCTTGCTTTCTTCGCCCCAGAAATTCTGCTGAATAACATTCCCACGCCTATCTTACAACTAACTGACCCACTGAATCATCCACAGAGTGCAGTACCACAGGAATCTGAGGGGCAAAAATAGCCATGTCCCTCTCCAGGCCTACGAATAATAAGCTGCAAGAAGAGAGAAAGACAGGAAAGAGAAAGGGAGAGAGTTCAAGTCTGATTAGTTCTTTCAGAGAGTGAAGATATCTTTTTTAAAAGGAATCCTTACCGCCGCCTCCCTTTTCTTTATAAAACATCGTCAGGTACATAGTAAGTACCCACTTCATATTGGTTATATAATATCATTCTACAAAAGAGACAAAATGAGATTTATAGTTTGTCTCAAATGGATTTTATGTAAATTTTTTTAATGAATTTATTTATTTTTGGCTGCATTGGGTCTTCGTTGCTAAGCACGGGCTTTCTCTAGTTGAGGTGAGCAGGGGCTACTCTTCGTTGCGGTGCACGGGCTTCTCATTGCGGTGGCTTCTCTTGTTGTGGAGCACGGGCTCTAGGCACGCGGGCTTCAGTAGTTGCAGCATGCGGGCTCAGTAGTTGTGGCTCGCGGGCTCTAGAGCACAGGCTCAGTAGTTGTGGCGCACGGGCTTAGTTGCTCTGCGGCATGTGGGGATCTTCCCGGACCAGGGCATGAACCCGTGTCCCCTGCATTGGCAGGCGGATTCTTCGGTAAATTTTTCTTTTTTTTTTTTTGAAGACGTTGGGGCTAGGAGTTTATTTATTTATTTTTGCTGTGTTGGGTCTTCGTTTCTGTGTGAGGGCTTTCTCTAGTTGTGGCAAGCGGGTGCTTGAAGAGTGCTTCGTCGTGGTGCGCGGGCCTCTCTTGTTGCAGAGCACAGGCTCCAGATGTGCAGGCTCAGTGGTTGTGGCGCACGGGCCTAGTTGCTCCGCGGCATGTGGGATCTTCCCAGACCAGGGCTCGAACCCGTATCCCCTGCATTAGCAGGCAGATTCTCAACCACTGCACCACCAGGGAAGCCCTTGCAGGTGGATTCTTAACCACTGCGCCACCAGGGAATTCCCGTAAATTTTTAAAATCTTATGAATTCTCTTAAAACTTATCTCTAATCAAATATAATTACAGATAAAAATAAGTAAGTCTGGGGTTATCTGCCACTTTGTGTTATTTGGGCTACTGTTACTGTGTAGTTATGAGTTGACTGTACTGATAAAATTCTAAAATATATCCAAGATCAAAATCAAGATAGAGGGAAGAGGAGTAACATTTATTGAGTATACACGCTAAAGCCAGCTGCTTTCCATGTGTCACTTCATTTATATTGCAGGAACTCTGTGAAGGACATGCTTTTATTTCATTTTTTGAATGAGGAAACTGAGGCTCAGAGTGGTAAAGTAACTTGCCCAGGGTCACATGAAGAAAAGCAGTACAGAGGATTTGCACTCAGATCTGTCAGGCTCCCAAGTCTGTGATCTTTAGCCACTATAACATGCAGCCTTTTGATTCTGAATTTTATTTTACTTTGGGGAGTTGTCTTGGGCGTACTCTAGCTATTTTGTAGATGATGAAGAGTCATTTCTATCTAGTTAAGCTTTAAACACTAAAGAGCAAAGTACATCATATTTCTACATATGAAAAGCCATTTGGAGTGTAGTATAGAGGATTGTCGTTTTGAAGCACTCTCACACATAGTAATTGCTGACCCAGTACAAGAATCTAAGACAAATTGCCAGAGTCTTATTTATTATATTGTACTAGAGCCAGAAAACCTAGAAATCCAGTTTGGTATTGGCTTTCCAACTCCTGAGCTGAAAGGGAGCCAGGTAAAGCAAGCTGGCTTTCTCATTGTCTTTTTTTTCCAGAGGCCTCAAGCTAAGACATCAATCACATTTGCCCCTATATTCCAACTTGAGTTGTAAAGTGTGAGAGTGTGATTTAGCCCCACTTGTTGAATGTCTACTATTCTACTATCTCATTCTTTTCTTTTTCTATTTTTTTCCACTTTTAGCTCAAGTTTCTGGGCATATAAAGATAAAATGTAAAATGTGATAGGTGTATGCTTTAATGATTTACAGAGGTAGATTCCAGCTTCCTTTTAAGGCCAGAACTATGGATTTTGCTTTTGTTTTATTGTTTCTTATCTAACCAACTGGGCTGTAAGTTTTCTTTAGGACAGGATCCAGGTCTCATTCATCTTTGTAGCCTCCTCTCTCTCTCTCTCTCCCCATGTGGCTTACCCCAGTGTCTTGCACATTGGAGGCCTTTGATGCATGCTTATTGAAATACATGTGTGAATAACTGCAGATGATAGAGGCATAGAGTTCTATTTTTGTCCAATGCCAAAAAAAGGTAGCCTCTGTGTCTCAATGGTTTAAAAACTTTTGTTGCAGTCTAAATAGGTTTGAAATGTTTAGTTCAAAATTGGCTCAGACTTCTGTGTAATTTAGAATGCTTTTAGCAGCAAGTAACGGAATAACCAACGAAAAGCAGCTTAAGGAGGAAGACTAGATGAGATGATATGACAGCAGGTCTGGAGGAGGTGTGGTACACAAACAGTATCATCAAGGACCAGGCTCTTGGCATCTTTTGTTTTTGCTTCCTGAGTGTCTCATTGTCACCAGATGGATGATTCATATCCATACATCTTGTCTTCCTAGAACTTATTTCCAAGGCAAGAAAGAAGAGGCAGAAGAGGGTTTCTTCACACAATTTCCCCTTTTGTCAGCGTACTTCCCCTTTCCTCTTATTGGCTAGCCAGGATCACATGCTCCTTTTATACCACTGGCATCTGGTGAACAGAATTACCACACACTGTAATTGGCTTGGACCAGTCATGGTTCATCCACTAAGAATTAAGGAGGGTTGCACCTTTTCCAAGGTATCTTTAAGTTAGAGCCCTGTTATCTCCTACTTGAACAACACTAGAAGGAAGTCATGAGGAGTAAGTGTTGGTGAGGAAAACAGCAGCATCTTTTACCTCCTATGTGAAATAATTTGTCACCTAGCAGTTTCTGCCAGAGATGTGAGCTAGTTGGTGAAATTCTTAGACCCCAATACAGGGGCAGGGGACTCCTATTTTTTATTGCATACCTATTACTTACATACGTTATTTAATTTGATCCTCACACCATCCACCTAGGAGGTAGGTATTTTCACCAATTTACAGATGAGGATACTAAGGCTCAAGGAGGTTAAAAAAATTGCACAAAAGCTAGAGACCATCTTGAGATTCAAATCTATATATGTCTCACTTTAAAATCCATGCACTTTTCTCCATGTTTTAGGGTCTAATGGTTAATTTTATGTGTCAACATGACTGGGCTACAGGGGTGTCCAGATATTTAGTCAAACATTATTTCTGGTATTTTTGTGAGAGTGTTTTTATTTTTTACTTATTTATTTTTTATATTTTAATTAATTAATTAATTTGGTTGTGCTGGGTCTTAGTTGCTGCAGGTGGGCTCCTTAGTTGCAGCATGTGAGCTCTTAGTTGCGGTATGCATGTGGGACCTAGTTCCCTGACCAGGGATCTAACCCAGGCCCCCTGCATTAGGAGTGCGGAGTCTTAATCACTGCACCACCAGGGAAGTCCCTGTGAGAGTGTTTTTAGATGAGGTTAACATTTAAATGGACAGACTGAGTAAAGCAGATTGCCCTTCCTAATTTGGCTGGGCCTCATCCAAACAGTTGAAGACCTGAATGAAACAATAACACTCTCCCGACTAAGAGAGGTTTCTTCAAAAAAAAAAAAAAGAGAGGTTTCTTCCTGCCTGATGGCCTCAAACTGAAACGTTGGCTCTGCCTGGGTCTTGAGCCTGTCGGCCTTCAGACTAGAACTACACCGTGGTTTCTCCTGGGTCTCCAGGTTGCCGAGTCACTCTGTAGGAGTTGGGACTTGTTATCCTTCATAAATTGCATGAGCCAATTTCTTGTAATAATCTATATATACTTGTATAGAAAGTATTTACATTATATATATGAACAGAAGTAAATAAATACCCACACATGTATGCACATCCTATTAGTTTTGTTTCTCTGGAAAACCCTAACACATGGTGAGAACCTCTTTTCACTTTTGGAAGTCTTTAGCCTTAAGGAAAGACCAAACTAGCTCTTGAAGTTCTGTGACCCAGAAAAGAAAATATCCCAGCCTACGCTAGGAGTACAGAAAGCTTAATGGAAAGGTTTTTCAAATCTTAGTTGAGGAATGGAAAAAGAACGTATGCTGCAAGGCTGCTTTCGGTAGCACTAACATTCTAGAATGCCACATCCTGCACAGAACCAGAGAGTTTTGACTACAGAGCAGCAGTTCTTAATCTCTATGGTTAGGCATCCTGTTGGGTTTTGATTAATTATGAACCATCGCATAAGGTATTTGTTACCTATAAGAATTAAATATTGAAGTTTGACAATGTTTTTTTAAATTTATAAATCAGAGGAACAAAATTCTCACTTTCACTTACTTGTGTTCCAGGGTAAAGCAAAGCCTTAGGTGAGAGAGGAATGAGTGGAGAGCCAGAGAGCATATTGGAGGACGGCCATGCTTCCCACAGAGCAATACTGTGCAACCTGGGTGTCCTGACAGGAAAATAGTGAGAACCGTTTCTTGCCCTAAATGTATTCATGGCATCACACTTTTGTGAAGAGTCTCTGGAGGTTGGGATATTATACCTTTTAGTACTTCTTTCTTGGAATGAGTTAACCTGGGAAATGGCTCTGCCCCTGAACTTAAAGTCACTCTTTCCTCAAAACACTGATTCTCTAATAACTGTAATAGCACTAGTCCATTTTACTGCCCTAAATTCTATCTAAAAGAAAATCTAACAAAATGTTTATACCTTTGTTTGGAAGGAGAATAGAAGAAGATAATTATTTTAAAAATAAAGATATCAATATTTTATACAAAAAAATTAGTTAAGCTGAAAATTAATCCAGTCTTAGAATGTAAGAGAATTCTTTCTATTTTCTTTTTGTAGTAACTAAAAAATTTCTTCTTTATTGTAAAAAACATTATGGCGTGATAGCAGGTTATTTTTTTCCTAATAAATTTAAATACACAGTGTGGAAAACAAAGTGCAAAATTAGCAAATTGTCCTCAGTTTAGCGAAAAGTGGGAGGAGATATGCTAGGAAAGCTGCCTTTGCCAGAAATTAGGCACTGTACTATTTGATTCCATACATTCATTAGAACAGCATGAGATAGTAGCTGTGGACAGTTCAAGGTTAGGAAATAGTAGCTATGTTTAGGTCAAGGTCAGATCCAGATCTTAAGCTTCATCTCATCCTCTGGAAGTTCTGTAGTTGAATTACCTCTGAAGATACATCATTGAGTATATAAGGAAGCTACACGATTACAAAATTATTGTTTCCTTTATTTAATAAGCTTCAGGTCTTGGGTGCTTTTACTACTGAAATATTTGTTTCAACCACATCTATTGCTTTTATTCTGTGAATGTAAGGGAATTCTTTAGCGTATGGATTCCTAAACCCCAGAATATTTCCTGTCAGATTGGTTTTAAATTTGAGAACACAGAACTTTCAGTTTTGGTGGTAGGTCTTAACAAGGTCCTGTGATGCTGTTGGTTTATTAAGCATAAAGCATATGAAGCCTGGTTTTCTCAAAAGCTTACTTACTGGGATCTTCCTTACCATGTAAAGGAATCCCAACTGTACTTTTTTCTAGATGGAGTTTTCAGATGCAAAAGAATAATACCCTGACAGAATAGAGTAGTTGGTCCATTTTTAGTCCATATTGAAGAAGGAGAAGGACAAGAAGAGGAAGAGGCAGAGAAGGAGGAGGGGGGGAGAAGGTGGAGGTGGAGGAGGAAGATGAAAGAGAAAAAAGAGGAAAAGGGGTAGTAAAGGGGGAGGGGAAGGGGGAGGGACAAGGGAGGGTGCAGAGGAGAGAGGGAGAAGGAAGGAGAAGAAATCAATGGCAATGTGATGCTTTATCTTTGACTTTGGACATTGTGGGAGGCATCTGGATATGGTTTCCTGATTAATGTGATTTTCACTGGTGGCCATTATCTAAAATTATTCAGTATCCACATCCTATGATTCAGAATTCTGGAACATTACCACACCTACAGAGACTCAGTGGGTTTGAACCAATAGAGAATTTTACATTCCACAAACGTTAAGCCAAAGTGACAAAATAACACAAGAAACAAAAACAATACCCCCGACTGAGGCTTTAAAAAGGAGCGGCTGCACCTCAGCGAGGATGTGGCTGGGGCCATGTTCATGGCAGTGGGCAGTTCAGCTCCAGAGCTGTTAACATTGGTCTTAGGCGTCTTCATTACCAAGGGTGATGTGGGAGTGGGGACCATTGTGGGCTCCGTGGTGTTCAACATCCTGTGCATCATTGGGGTCAGCGGGTTCTTCACCAGGCAGCCGTGTGGCTGACAGGGTCTTGGTGCTCCAGCCTGGTGTCAGGCCTGAGCCTCTGAGGTGGGAGAGACAAGTTCAGGACACTGGTCCACCAGAGACCTCCCGGCTCCACTTAATATCAAATGGCAAAAGCTCTCCCAGAGATCTCCATCTCAACGCTAAGACTCAGCTCCACTCAAAGACCAGCAAGCTACAGTGCTGGACACCCTATGACAAACGACTAGCAAGACAGGAACACAACCCCACCCGTTAGCAGAGAGGCTGCGTAAAATCATAATAAGTTCACAGACACCCCAAAACACACCACTGGATGCGGTCCTGTCCACCAGAAAGACAAGATCCAGCCTCATCCACCAGAACACAGGCACCAGTCCCCCTCCACCAGGAAGCCTTCACAACCCACTGAACCAACCTTACCCACTGGGGGCAGACACCAAAAACAACGGGAACT
>NC_041215.1:51440628-51442491 GCF_002837175.3 Physeter macrocephalus
GGGAACTACGAACCTGCAGCCTGTAAAAAGGAGACCCCAAACACAGTAAGATAAGCAAAATGAGAAGACAGAAAAACACACAGCAGATGAAGGAGCAAGATAAAATCACACCAGACCTAACAAATGAAGAGGAAATAGGCAGTCTACCTGAAAAAGAATTCAGAATAATGATAGTAAAGATGATTCAAAATCTTGGAAATAGAATAGACAAATTGCAAGAAACAGTTAACAAGGACCTAGAAGAAATAAAGAGGAAGCAAGCAACGATGAGCAACACAATAAATGAAATGAAAAATACTCTAGATGGGCTCAGTAGCAGAATAACTGAGGCAGAAGGTCGGATAAGTGATCTGGAAGATAAAATAGTGGAAATAACTACTGCAGAGCAGAATAAAGAAAAAAGAATGAAAAGAACTGAGGACAGTCTCAGAGACCTCTGGGACAACATTAAACGCACCAACATTCGAATTATAGGGGTCCCAGAAGAAGAAGAGAAAAAGAAAGGGACTGAGAAAATATTTGAAGAGATTATAGTTGAAAACTTCCCTAATATGGGAAAGGAAATAGTCAATCAAGTCCAGGAAGCACAGAGTCCCATACAGGATAAATCCAAGGAGAAACACGCCAAGACACATATTAATCAAACTATCAAAAACTAAATACAAAGAAAAAATATTAATATTTTTTGTAATATTTTAATATTAATAATAATATTAATATTCCCTTGTATGTTATTTGTTGCTTTTCCCTTAATAAGGAATTCCCTTAATTCCCTATTAAGGGAAAAGCAACAAATAACATACAAGGGAATCCCCATAAGGTTAACAGCTGATCTTTCAGCAGAAACTCTGCAAGCCAGAAGGGAGTGGCAGGACATATTTAAAGTGATGAAAGGGAAAATCCTACAACCAAGATTACTCTACCCAGCAAGGATCTCATTCCAATTTGACAGAGAAATTAAAACCTTTACAGACAAGCAAAAGCTAAGAGAATTCAGCACCACCAAACCAGCTTTACAACAAATGGTAAAGGAACTTCTCTAGGCAGGAAACACAGGAGAAGGAAAAGACCTACAATAACAAACGCAAAACAATTAACAAAATGGTAATAGGAATATACATATCAATAACTACGTTAAATTTAAATGGATTAAATGCTCCAACCAAAAGACATAGACTGGCTGAATGGATACAAAAACAATCCCATTTACCACTGCAACGAAAAGAATAAAATACCTAGGAATAAACCTATCTAAGGAGACAAAAGACCTGTATGTAGAAAACTATAAGACACTGATGAAAGAAATTAAACATGATACAAACAGATGGAGAGATATCCCATGTTCTTGGATTGGAAGAATCAACACTATGAAAATGACAGTGGAAATTACCCAAAGCAATCTACAGATTCAATGCAATCCCTATCAAACTACCAATGGCATTTTTCACAGAACTAGAACAAAAGACTTTCACAATTTGAATGGAAGCACAAAAGACCCCGAATAGCCAAAGCAATCTTGAGAAAGAAAAACAGAGCTGGAGGAATCCAGGCTCCCTGACTTCAGACTATACTACAAAGCTACAGTAATCAAGACAGTATGGTACTGGCACAAAAACAGAAATATAGATCAATGGAACAGGATAGAGAGCCTAGAGATAAACCCAGGCACCTATGGTCACTTTATTTTTGATAAAGTATGCAAGAATATACAATGGAGAAAAGACAGCCTCTTCAATAAGTGGTGCTGGGAAAACTGGACAGCTACATGTAAAAGAAGGAAATTAGAACACTCCCTAACACCATACACAAAAATCAACTCAAAATGGATTAAAGACCTAAATGTAAGGCCAGACACTATCAAAC
>NC_041215.1:51443053-51458053 GCF_002837175.3 Physeter macrocephalus
AGCCATAAAATGAAACGAAATTGAGTTATTTGTAGTGAGGTGGATGGACCTAGAGTCCGTCATACAGAGTGAAGTAAGTCAGAAAGAGAAAAACAAATACCGTATGCTAACACATATGGAATCTAAGGAAAAAAAAAAAAAAAGGTCATGAAGTACCTAGGGGTAAGACGGGAATAAAGACACAGACCTATTAGAGCTTGGACTTGAGGATATGGGTAGGGGGAAGGGTAAGCTGTGACAAAGTAAGAGAGTGGCATGGACATATATACACTACCAAACGTAAAATAGATAGCTAGTGGGAAGCAGCCGCATAGCACAGGGAGATCAGCTCGGTGCTTTGTGACCACCTAGAGGGGTGGGATAGGGAGGGTGGGAGGAAGACACGAGATGGAGGGGATATGGGGATATATGTATACATATAGCTGATTCACTTTAGTATAAAGCAGAAACTAACACAACATTGTAAAGCAATTATACTCCAATAAAGATGTTAAAAAAAAAACAACAAAAAAACCCAGTACCCCCAAATTCAGAATATGGAAAATATCTGCTATTTAAATTAAACAAAGTATAGCATTTTTAAAATAAATTGAATTGAATTTAAAAGTTTAACTTGATGGTGGTTTGGGAGGATTCTTGCATTCTGTAGTATCATATAATATTATAATGATCAAATCTGTCGATTCATTATATTATAATAATATCAAATAGATTAATCCAAGCAGTCATTTTTCAAAAAACCACAGAGGGCATAAATATCCATATACACAATGTAGTTGGAATTGGTGGTAAATTAATTTTTCTCTCCATTTATGGCAACAGACCTAAGTGTGTGCCCAAGGGGCTTAGAATTAAGAATGAGGGAAAACACTACTTTATAAAGTTGGGATCAGGCATTTAAAAAGAATTCTTAAGCTTGAAATTGCTAGAGAGCTGGCCTGTTTATAGGAAATAGTTCTGCTAGAATTAGAAGTGGAAATAAGGAGATGATAATGAAATACAGTTTAACCAGTAAAGGGTGGTGAACATATGTATCACGCCACACCATACAAATATGCTGCCAGTTTAGATATACGGTTGTGGTTCCTTTTGCCAAGCTATTCTATTTCCTGTTAGAAAGGCTAACTCTGAAGTACTGTTTTCAGGAAGAGGGGATAGAACAAGAGCTTCATTAAAATGCTGAAATTATTTCTTCATATTTATCTTTTAGTGTTTGTCATAATGAGATGATATTCTTATAAGTCACCCATTTATTCATAGCTTGTGGGAAATAAGGTTTCAGTCTTGACTGCTTACTAATGTTCAAGCATCCACATCTGGAAGTCACTAGACAGTGTTGTTTTAGGTGAAAGGTCAGAATCCAAGTGGGAGATGACCTATCAATCAGGTGCTTGTGTCACTTTCATGGTTACGTTCCAGCCATATTTATCTCTATTGGGCAGGGGTGACTTGAAGTGGCTTTCTCTCCTCTTCCCCCTATAATGCAAGGAGGTTGTTCATCAGCAACATAGCTCATGCCCAAATATTGCTACTTCATTTATTTATTCATTAGCGATTGTGAAAAACAGGTAATTAATACCGAGGAGGGAGATATAATTTATCTATTACAGTATGGATTTTTTATTTTTTGGTTTAAATAGGAAGTTTACTTTGGTCCCATTCGAGGAGTTTATAACCGAACGCTCGAGGAGGATGGTGAGCTTGTCATTCCTTTTCCACACCACGTTCCTCAGACTCCCAAGCCTTCCATCATTATCCTCTTTTCTCAACCTGCTAAATTCCTATTGGCCCTTCAACACCAAACTCAAATAGCCTCTTTTCTCTGAAGCCTTCCCTAGTTCCCCTAGGCAGAGTCTCACAGAACCACCAGAACTCCTTCCTCTCTGTTGCGCCTATAACGATCTGCTTGCACGTGCGTTTTCATCTATTATTCCACATCTATGCCTATTGTCCAACACAGGTGACTGGTGTTTACTGGCAATCAGTAAATACTTGTTCGCCAATGACCCGTTTTAAAACAGTTTGTCTTCTATCCTCCCATCCAAGTATCAGCATATATCAAGGCATTCCACATATTTACACTGTTAGAGGAACAGAAAGTAACTAACAGGATGGCAAGAGTTAACATCATTCTAATCCGTTAGAATTAACATTAAGTTTTAGTATGCTATCTATCTATTTACCTATCGATCTGTCAAATCTTTTCATTTTTGCAATAGGAATGGCCTTTCAGGTTGCCATCTACATATATTTTTCAAGCCAGTCTTCATGGAAATGTCTGTTTACACGGGCTTAAGAAATATGTAGTATTGTTTTCATAAAGGCTTAAGAAATACTTGGCTGAACAGCATAACAGAAAAAAAAAAAAAAAGACTTGAGGAACAAAAAGTACCAAAGAAAACTTAGTATTCATCAGAATTAAAATTAGCCAAAGGAAAACAATAATCGTAAACTAGAAGCCTTTTCCTGCTATTTGGATCATCAGTTTTCATCTCCAGCAGCTTCCCCTCCTGAGTCCCTGTCAAGTCACAAAAGAAGCTCCCCATATGGGTCGATTACTCTGACCGGCAAGGCTATCTCGTGACTTAAAAGTCTCTCTCTAAAATATGCAAAAGGGCTAAGGGGAAAGTTCGAACTGTGAGCAGGGCCTCGGCTGCCTTGTTACAAAGGCTCACCCTTGTGACTACTTCATTATCGCCCTAGATTATCTGCTCAGAGCAGCGGAGGCCTCACATATCTAGAATCAAGACAGAGCAACCTCCTCAGTTCTCAGGCTCTGAAGTCTCTCATTGGACTGATAATTGTCAAGCATTCCTTCCTCTTTCAGCCACCCAAGGCTCACGCCCACCAGGGAACAAAGAGTCTCTTTGAGGATGAATCTTGAGACCATCCCGGCCCCCTAAAAATTACATGCTGGAAAATTTCTAAGTACTGAAATTATTGTGTTCCTTTTTAGAGAACTCTCTGTGGACCTAACTCTAGGAATAGGTTATCACAGGGAGACTTCCCTCAAACCCAGAAGGGAAAAAAGGACACTGCGGAAGAGAGTCAAAAGGAGGGTCGATGAAATACGTACACTGTACGCGTCCGCCCCTTTACCAGGGCCTGCCCTAGATACCATTTGCAAACTGTTTGCACACCTCTTGTCTCATTTGAGCCCCAGAACCTTTCTGTGAAATTGTTGATATATTATTCCCATTTTAAAGGTAAGTACACTGAGGTTTAGTGAGATAACTTGGCCAAGGTCACACAGCTACGAAGGCAGGTCTTTTCACGAGAAAGCATAGCCTCTCACCCCTCGACTACAGAGCTTCTTAGGTTAAGCGGGGAAAGTCCCTTTAACCAAAGCCATCCTCATAACATAAACTTTATAGGAAGGAGCCTAAGACTCCTTTACAACCCCTCATCTTATTGACAAGGAAACACCACCAGGACCCACAGTTTAAATGTTCTGGTTTCTCTGTCTTTAGCAGAAAAAAGCAAAATTATGAGAGAACCAGTTCATATCAGCAATTTCGTGAGACAAACCAAGAGAACAACTTTCAGGGAAAGCCCACGGTCAGTGGCAATTCGGGACTCTACAATGAGAAATGAAGTTTTCATTGTTGACCCCAAAGAACTGCAACGTTCCAGCTAAATGCCTTCGTGATCTGGGGGCTTCACACTCTGGGACAAAGAAGATTCACATATTGAATATGAATATATTGGCAATATTCATATATTGGCAAAAGGTTATTTTGTCTACCTTCCATTTGTTTGCCTTAAAGTCATTTAAATAATTGTACACTGTGCAAAGAAAAGATGGTATTTGCTACCTCTTTTGTAATTACCCACATTTCCCTAAATACTGAGGGTATGCACGCACAGTGTGTTCTGGTGTACAAAATTTTAAGATACAAAAGCAGAGCATCTTCTAGTAGCATCTATGGTGGAGTCCTTATACAAAGCCACTTAGGATTCAGGAAGGAAGTAGTTACATTTCCTGGGAAAGAACAGTGAGGACTGCATATTCACCTGCTCTGTGATATATGCATGTGGTTTTCATTTTATTTAAAAATCACTAATAGAAATTGTGCCTTTTCTCATGCCTCCCACTATCCTTCAGTGCAGGATATATTACTCATATCAGACCCCAATTTACCTCTGGCCCACACAAACCTGCTGTTATCTTGCTGATTGTTACTGTAAATTACTGACATCAGCAAAGCTTTGTCAGGAAACTGAGGTAATTGAAAATTCCAGAGAAGTTGAAGAAAATGCATCTCAGATTACTCTGGGCTTCTTCCTCTTTTATTTAGTTCATGTTCCCCATCTGAGTTGTTGCTAAAATAGCTTAAAGGCTATGCTCACATTCAGCATTAGGTAGTTAGGCTTATTTATTCATGTTCCCCTTTAACCCACCTCACTTGGATTGTAGTGAGTTTTGCCTCAGTAATTTTACAATTCGATCAATATCTGGATGCCGGCAGTGTACGTTGTTGCTGTTGTATGTAATTAGTGGTTATGTGAGAAATGAAGTTGTTAATCTATGTGGGTAAAATCTGTGCCCCAATATAATCCTGTAAACGGTTTTCAAAAATCTTCAAGTGTGTTAAATTACACATTTCTGGTTTGCATTGGGGTACTTCCACAGTTCCTTATTTTTACATTGCTCACTTTCTATGTTATTTTCTCTCTTGTCACTGAATTATTCCTCTATTTGGCTAATGACCAAGGTCAGTGGGGACTAGATGTTGCTGAAAATCTCTTTCCAGAGGACTCACACATTTTCCAGGTTCTTTCTGGGTCTCCAGCTTTGTAGGAGGTACTGGAGTCAGAATGTTCACAGTTTTGACCTTCTAGGAACACATTGCCTTTGGGAAACCAACCCTTGGGTAGCGCATTCACGAAGCATGTACAGAAGCCCAAAGGAGATGCACATCTAAGACTAGGGTTTCAGGAAAGAGGGACTTAAGAAAGTGACCTTTGATCTATGTTCTGAAGGACAAAAAAAAAAAAAAAAAAGAGAGGTATGTTCAGGCAGATGCAACTGGAGCGATGGTGAGAGCTGATGGAAACGGAGACAAAGAGGAACCAACACATGAAAGCTTTGTGAACCAAGCTAAGGAATATGAGTTGTATTTTTGGGTGCTTTGGGGGAACCACTGAAGGATTTTAAAGTAAGGCTTTGCATAATCAAATTTGCACCAGTGAATTAAATCAGTGTACATTTATTGAATATCTACTTGGTGGCAATAACTCACGGAGAGGTGGGACTACAGATAAGATGGCGCCAGCTTTAAAAAGCTCACACGTTTAGGTAGGAGAAGATTGACATGAAAGCATAAAAGTACCAAGAGAGCACTTTTGGCCAATATCAGAATGTGGAATGAGTTAGAAGGTGATAAAACCACAAGTATAGTTACAGGTGGCAAGGGGAGGGAAGGGCACTAGTTATTTCTCTTGAGCACATTCTTTCAACCATATTTAAGGATATATGTCAACATAACAGTTATTAAGGTTGTGACGAAGCAACGTTCAAGAAAGTCACATGTATGGGGACTTCCCTGGTGGTCCAGTGGTTAAGACTTCGCCTTCCAGTGCAGGGGGTGCGGGTTCGATCCCTGGTCGGGGAGCTAAGATCCCACATGCCTTGCGGCCAAAAACGGAAACATAAAAAGAAACAGAAGCAAAGATTGTAGCAAATTCAATAAAGAATTAAAAAAAAAAGAAAGTCATATGTGAAGAATATCAAGAAATATCTTTAAAGAGCCTAAAAGGGGGCGTTCCTCTATCTGCCAGCTCCTCCATCGACCCTCAGTGACAGCTCTCTTCCCTGCTGTGTTAGAGCCAGGAAGCACCTTGGGTGAGAACGGGGCCAGTGTGACCAGTGAAAAGGCTATTAGGGCAATTCTTGAGATTTGATGTACGCCTGAAACAACAGAAGGATGATGGTGATTGAGGAAGAGGAACAAGTAGGAGAGATAACAGGGTCTATGGCTCACAGGACCTGCTAACCCATTTAGAGGTATGGCACGATGACTCTCAAGATTTCTACCTGAGTGACCCAGGAAGTGACAGGCACCAGGTTTTAGGTGGGGGGCGGTGGGCGGGAGGGAGACATGGCCACGTCCATCTTGGACATGTCAAATTTGAAGTGCTTTTGAGACAATCAGGGGGCGATGTCCAGTATTCATTTGGATGTGCAGGTCTAGTGCCCAGGAGCAAAGTCTTACTGGAAAGATGCATTTTTGAGTCTTTGTTGAAAAGGAGACTTCAGCACAGTGATCAGAACGAGGAGAGCAGAGAGCCCCAGAGGGACCCTGGAAACGCTACCATTTAAAGATTGAGTTGAAGAAAGCAGAGCTTGGTCAGTGGGTAGGAAGAAAACCAAGAAGACTGTGGTTAGAGATTTAAAGGAGGACTTTTAAAGAGGAAGTCATCAATGGAGTTAAAAGCTGTCTCTTCTGTGTGTAAAGATGTGCTATGATTTTCGAAACAAATTAAATACATTAGGTGGGACTGTTATTGCTAGTAACATGCAATAACTGACTAATGGCATATAAAAAATACCACAAAGCTTGGAGAAAAGCAAATTAAACCAGGCTTTTAAGATGATATACCATCTTCTAGAAATACAATGTAAATGATGGCATGCTGGCTTTTGTGAAGAAGTAGAGTTGGGTTTGTTTTTCTTAGGAAAGAGATGAGAGATTTTCAGTGAACCATCCCCTGACTTTCTTACCTGTACCTTCTGTGGTGCACTCATGGGTAGGTGGGCAGCGGTAGGCAAGGAGTAATGGGGCAGAACGGAGTTCACAGCCACATCTGAGAATGTGTCCCAGAACCTGGTCTCACTGATTCCCAGCTTGAGGCCACTGGCTACCAGAGCAATATATCAATATATCAAAACACACCTCAGGGCTTCCCTGGTGGCGCAGTGGTTGAGAGTCCGCCTGCCGATGCAGGGGACACGGGTTTGTGCCCCGGTCCGGGAGGATCCCACATGCCGCGGAGCGGCCGGGCCCGTGAGCCATGGCCGCTGAGCCTGTGCGTCCGGAGCCTGTGCTCTGCAACGGGAGAGGCCACAGTGGCCACAGGGGTGAGGGGCCCGCGTACCGCAAAAAAAAACCAAAAAAACCCGAAAAACAAAAACACACCTCAGCTGACTCACTCCTGCCTCGGGCTTTCATGTTGCCTTACTCACAGAACTCCCAAGATCCTCCCCAAATCTCAGTGATGTAAAGACGTCACAGGAATTCTTAGCCGATTTCCCAAGAGACTTGGAGCTGAAAATGGTTAAGATCCTACAGCAGTAATGAATCAGGGGATAGGGCACATTTCACTCATTTCTGGTACTGAATTCAGACTGCCAAAAAACACAATAAAGGACTGCTTGGATTCCACCCCCCTTTCCTTTCATTTAAAAACGTTACTGTATTTTTCTGACATTTCCTACCTGAAGCAAGGTTTTGGTTCCCACACAACACCCTTTTCCTCTGCTTTCTGGTACTTCTATTATCTCGGCCTGCCCTCTGACACTGTTTCCCAATTTATGTTTTCCTTTCTCATTTCCCTCTTCTTAGCACTGACACAAGCCGCAAACCTATAACCATAACGTCTGACTCACTTGGTGCTTCTCCTGCTAATGGACACCATGTGGAACAGGAGGCAGGAAAAGACTCCTTACAGGAAATCAGACGATAATGCTTGCACTCTGGTGCCCTTTCAAATAAGATTTTAATTATCCTAATTAAAAAGATTACCTTATAGAAGACATTTGGGTAAAAGAGTAAGCAGTTTGTCTTTTTCCTGATGACACGTATCTCAAAACTAAAAGGGATATTCCTGCTGATCTTTATGTGTTAAAGCCCAGGCACCAGGAGAATGGTTGGATCAAAAGCTGATCTTGAATTTTTAGACCAACCCAGAGACTGAAAACTGAAAGACTCACCATGGTTTGTTTGGGGCCTGTATTAGTTTCCTAGGGCTGCTGTAAGTACCACAGATTAGGTGGCTTAAAACAACAGAAGCTTATTCTCTCACAGTTCTGGAGGCTAGAAGTCCAAAATCAAGGTTGGGGGATAGGTGCTTCCTTCTGAGGGATCTGTTCTATCTCTCTGTCCCAGCTTCTGGTGATGGCCAGCAACCCAGGCTTTCTTTGGCTTGCAGCTGCCTCACTCCAGTCTCTTTGATTTCACATGGCATTCTCCCTGCCTGTGCCTGTGTTCAGATTTCCCTCTTCTTATAGAGACACCATCCATACTGGATTAGGGCCCAGGCGAATGACCTCATCTTAACTTGGTTATATCTGTAAATACCCTATTTCCAAATAAGGTCACATTCATAAGTATCAGGGGTTAGGATTTCAGCATACCTTTTTGGGGAGGGGCACAGTTCAGCCCAAGCAGAGGGTTAGTATCAGGCACCATCTTCCCTTCCTTCAGAGGCCCGTGAGGTCCCAATTTTCTGGGTCCTCACCTGGAATCCAAATCTTCTCTTCTCTCAATAAAAGTGGACTTTCCTGGGCCCCACTCCCTCAGGACTCAACTCTCAGCTATAAACTGATCAATTAATCTAAGGGAAGATGACAATAGGCAAATATTACCCCTCCCAGGTATTTGCATTGAACAGATGACTTCCTGGAGACAGTGCCTTAACATAAAGGTGCTGATGGAAATTTTGCAGTGGGTAACATTTTCTTTTTGAGTGGACAGGTCTTTCTATGACCCTCAAATCATCACTGTCTCCTCCACGTAGGAGAAGGATGGTTCCTGTCTATCTGTTTCTCTCTTAAAGGAAAGTTATTACCACAGACAATTTGATCTATCTTTGCATTGCTTGCATTTATTCATCTCATGATTGTAAGTGTGCCAGGAGAGGAGATTTTCTCCTCATGAGGAAGTCCATCAAGTAGAAGAATTTTATTTTAGAAGATGCCAACCTGGCGATCAACAATGAGGAATATGATCCCATTTTAAACCGTGGATGATTTTCAAAGAATGAACAGGCGAGAGGGAGAGAATTCGGTTGCTAGGAAAATAGAATAAAATAAACATAACCTCCCTCTCCTCTTGTTTTTTCCATCTTGGTGTGGGCTGTGCTTCCTAGTCTTGCTGTGGAATGTTTGTCCTTCCCATCTCAGTAGTGACAGACTCACAGGGATGCCTACATGTCTGTCTCACAGGTGTGGGATCCGATCCTTGCCAGCTTAGTGAGACTTTGGAAGAATCTCCCACAATGGTTGTAAAGAGAAAAGGAGAGAGATTAGAGTTCACTGGCATCAATAATCTACTTCCCCAACCAGCTGAACGTCTGAATAATAGCCTCGTCACTTGCCCTGCTACTCCCCCTCCCCTGGCTCTGCCACTGGCAGATTCTCTTCCCCTCTCCACAACTGGGAACTCTATAGGGAGCAGATTGTTTTGGCTGGAATTAGCCGGGCACAGATGGTACCACCTGCTGCATGTTCCTTACTTCTTACTGGCTCCTCTCTCGCTCTGTGAGTTTTTGTATTTTCTAGAAGTTCAGGGGAAGGGGAGATGGCTGGGGCCCTTGCTCATGTCTGATTCTAGCACAGCTGTTTTGAGCAAACTGGCAACTGCGGGGACTGCACTGGGCCGTGTTGACTGGGGAAGGGGCTTTCAGGGTAGCGTGCCACTGTGGCGGCCTGTTTGCTGTACCTAGTGCTTTCGTTTCCAAAATACAAACTTCCTTTGGCCCAAATCATTTCTGTTTTCCAGGCTGACAGATCTGCCCGTGACCAGATGCAAGGCAGGTGGTCTTGTGAGAGTCTGAGAAATGAGATTTCTCTCATTCTAAACTCAGAGGGGCATAGAAGGCTACTGCCCAGTTTACAGGGGAGGGAATTATGATGAGACCACAGACAGGTTGCTAAATTCGCTTCTGGGCTATTTACTGGGAATAATAGCCCATGTCTTCTGAGTCCCTCAAGGTAAACCTGACAGATTAATGAACTCCATTTTCTCACCTATGAAATCATGACATTGGACTAAAGGACCTAAGAAGTCTCATTCCTTAAAATCCTCTGAATATTATCTGCCGAGTTGTTCCTGAATGCTTCCTTACAGGAGATCACACTGTATATCATTCACAGGGCTGAGACGTGTTTTCTTACTCGTCTGATTTCATCTTCCCTTTTTTACATGCTTTGTTAGACTGGCGTTTTTATTCTAAAAAAATCAAACCCATGTCTGCCTCAGGTACTTGCACCTGCTCTTCCCTCTTCCTGGAACACTCTCGCTCCAGATCTTCCCCTGGCTCACTTCTTCTCACCCCTCAGGCTCAACTGAGACACCACAGCCTTAGAAAGATTTTTCCTGACACTCCCCTCCCTGCGCTCCAGCTGAGGTTGCCTGTCCTCCAATTCCATCTCATTCACTATTAGAGCACCTTCTTTTATTTTCAACAGAACACAGCCTTATGTGAAGTTATCTTACATAATTGTTTTGTTTTCCAACTTCTCCACTAGAATGTAGGTCCCTTGAGGGGGGGTGGATATTGTCTGATCACCACTGAATCCCTAGGACATGGAACAGTGTGTCTCATATAGCGTCACTCAACAGGATGCACATTAGTGAGGGAATGATGTTATTTTGTGTTTAAAAAAGGGAGACACTGTGGTATAAAAGGGAGACTGCTTGGGACTTTGATACTGGTACATTTGCTATAGAACCTGGAACTCAGCATTCTACTTCTTTGTGTACGTCTATCTCTGACAGAGTATAAGAAACTTAAGGCCAGTAATCTTGTCTTGTTCATTTTTGTATATCCTATAATACCTCACACAAGGTAGGCACTCAGTAAATTGAGTAACTATCAATGTTGTAACTGTTATTTATTACTGTTATTTCCAGGACCACTAAATAGAATAGAATAGAGGTAGTAGAAGAATCAGTAGAAGCAATAAGAGTGTGTACGCCGTAACTGGCTTATGTTCTCAGCCCTGCTAATAACTACAGGATAATATGGGCTTTTATTCTTTCTGAGCCCCAGACTGTGGAAAAGCAGGACTTTCAATGAGAGAGTATCTAGGTTCCTCCACTCTCTAATTTTCTTACGTCTATTTCAGTCTATTCCAATTTTCCTGTTGCAGATTTATGAATCTCCAATTGCTCCTCTTACACCTTGTTTCTTCCTCTGACCACCTCTGGGTTGCTCAGTGCACATGGGATTCGGAAAAAGACTAGAGAAAGAATGGCACTGGGGACTCACACAGTGGGTTCAGGCTGAATATTGTGAGTGGGAAGGCTCATTGGAGCCACAGCTCCTCAATGGACATAACCACTGTCAAAAATCTTGGACAAACTAGTGGGTAATATGTATGAACAGCAGCTAGTCATTTTTAAGGAGCATTTCTCAAAATTGAGAATGTCTCTGGCTCTCAGTGAAAGGAGACTTTAGTCCAGACGTGGTTAACTGCCCTCAGATGATGATGTGACATCTTAAGAGTAATATAGGGTTTCCAAAGTAGCTTATTTTCATTCCACTCTTGCATGGAAGAGCTCTTGTAGACCAGAACGGACTTCTTGCAGGAAGTAGGGAGACTAACTCACTCCTTTTGATGTTTCCACATCATTTGAAGGAGCATTTTACTGTGATGTGTTGTAGAGAGCATTGTCAGGAGACTGGGGTTCTGACAGTCTATTCTTAACTGCTTTCTAGATCATTGTGGGGTAGAAACAACCAACCAGTGTGGTCTCAAGGCTATGCAGATTTCAGTTTTCTCATCTAAGAGATGCAGATGGTAGATTAATTAACAGCTTTTATTTTTCTAAGTGTTACAACCATCAAGATGTTCTTCCTCTTAAGCCATAGGAGAGTTTTATTGAAGAATGAAAACAAGAAGTCATTGAAGAATGATTATTTCAATGTAGACACCAAGTATGCTATAATTTGGCCAGGTCTATAACAGAGTTATAGGCTGATTTGTAGGTGAAGGCATCTGACTCAAGGGATCACGACAATTCCTTGAAAAGTATTTGTACAAATCATTATTCCCACTTTTATTTTTAAAATTAAGGTAGTACATTTTAAGCAGCTAGTGTGGTTAGAACACTTCGTGTTCTGAGAAGATTTTTTTCGAATGTTCCCTCACCATTTAAAGCGAGCAAAATGTTCTTTTTCATGGAATTATCTTTGATAATATAAAAACACTTTATAATGCAGAAAAGAAAAAAAAGTGTCTACTTAGATGTTAGGCAGATTATTCTCAAGCGTACTCTCTGAGCAACAGCATTTTAAGTGTTAAAACAAATTGGGCAGGGTGGTTTGTACTTCTCTTTTTCCCCCTCTTGCTTAGATGTACCTTCAACCGGAAACGCACGAGCTCACACTTTCTAAGCATGTTCAATAATGAAGTGGTAGACCTCCACGGAATGTTTCAGGACTGCAGGAAGTGGTTAAGGGTTATTCAATAGCCGGTGTTCTCCCTTTCTGTCTACACCAATCCTGGGCTGCATTACAGGGTTGGGAAATATCTTTTGTGTTGGAAGTGGTATCCTTCAGAAGAGAGGTAAAAACCAAGGTCTAGGTTGCTTTTGGTCACTAAACACACCATGATGTTTTCTGTGAGTGTAGGGATGTTCCTGAGTTTCCCTTCTGAATTTATATTCCTT
The DNA here is from genome assembly GCF_002837175.3 of Physeter macrocephalus. NCBI lineage: Eukaryota > Metazoa > Chordata > Mammalia > Artiodactyla > Physeteridae > Physeter > Physeter macrocephalus. The sequence continues at coordinate 51,455,671 of NC_041215.1, forward strand.
TGTTCCTCTATATTTTTTTTCAAGTGATTTGAAGACAGTATTCTTCTTTTCCTTAACAAAACTAGAATGAAGTGTAACTGTAATTCTTTGCCCTGTAATAAGACTGTTTTAGGAATGGATAAAAGTGATGCTCCTTTAAGGAAAGGTCACAAACTAAAATCTGAGTTTCCTACAAAAAGAGTAAAGATAAATTAATATTTTCTGTTTTATTGTTGGAGTATCTGGTAAGTAATATAGAATTTTTTGGTGAAATTTTATTTTTCCAGTATCAACATTTTAAGTGTTTTCCATTTGTGTAATATAACAATATATAAAATGTCTCAAAAGCACTCCTTCAGATTCCTTCCATCTCTTGGGTATTGTTTTTTTTTTTTTTAACACTAGCTATTCAAATGTACACACACAAAGTTAGCAATCTACACATGCACCGAACACACACACACACACACATACACACTCTCTCTCTTTCAGTCTCTGTCTCTATCTCTCAGTCTCTCTCTCTTACTACCCTTTGATCGCTCTGAAAATGGTCAGAACAGGATCATGATGCACAAATCTTTTTCTGAATGTTTCCTTATGTTAGATCAGTTCCTTCTGAGTTCTGTGCTTGCCAATGCTAAATTTCCTGCCAGGGCAGTAGTCTATTTTTAACACTTTGGGGGCTTATTCTTCGTTCCAAATCTAACAGGCATATTCTGTGGAGTGAAAGAGAGAAAAGCTGACTGGGTGCACTTACAAATCAGGATCATCAGGATTTGCAATTTCTGTAGAATCAAAGATATGAATGAGAAAGACCAATTAGAATACTTAAAAGATCATTTGTCACCACTTTAATCTTCATGTATTTTTTACTCATCATTTTCTTTGACTAAAATTATTAGAATCTTTGTCGTATTCATCTCAAGGCCAAATGGGAATAGTACTGTTCATTTTATATTTTCAATATTTTGGAGCATTTTAACATGTCATACTAGATTATAGGTGGTAGGTGACTGTTTTAATAGAGAAAGTCTTAGTTTATGGCATATTCAGCATCACATCATTTCAGTGTCATTTCTCTAATTCCATATTTCATATACAAATGAAGACTGAGGGATTTATTTCTGTTATTTAATAGCATTTGTTTAATTCAGAGATTGATATATCATCTTCAACCCTGAAAAAGAGGACCTCTGAAACATCAGACCCAAAAAATTGGACACGGCCTATTAGCCCAAAAGAACATGTTGCCAATTATCTCCATGTTTATTTAAATATTTAGCTCTAAAGGAAGCAATCATTCCTTTATACTTCTTTAAATTTAGTATTGACATTTTTATTTTGGGAAAGGAGGTCTTTTTTTTTTTTTTTTTTTTTTTTTTTTTTTTTTTTTTTTAACATGGATACAGGAAAAGAAAACTCTCCAATAAAAATATTGTCTAAAAAGTTTGTTTTGTCTGCATGATTTACTAAATATGTACAATTTCAATTCACAGCGAAGGTAACAAAGATTTAAACAGCCAACATCACAAATGTCTCAAGTTCTAAAAAAAAAATCACTGTGCACAGTTTAACAATTTAATTGAATAAAAACCAAAGCTAAGCCTTCAGTCTGAATCTTTTTTATGATGGGCACAAGCCATGTATTTTCTTCATCTTTGTTACACGATGCATATTTCAGTGACTAAACGCCCCTTCCCATTTTAGTATATTAAGTTATGTCAGTACATACTTAAGAGAGGCAGAAATTGCCTCTTGGTACACCTATATAATTCTTGATGTGTTCACATATATGTCATAATATTTATCAATATATAAAATGACCAGATGAGTCACCTGTGATTTTTTTTAATGTCTTCAAATGTAGGAATGTTTTGTTGCATGTATAAAATTTTTTAATTTATGGGAGTGCTATTTAAAGCCATAATACTTTGACCAGGGTGTCCCCTTGACATAAAATGTCTAGAAAGAACTATCCTACACTGGAAATATAGAGATTCCGTATCTCTACCCAATTCAGGTTTGTAAAGTTTGCTATTATATAAATCTGAATGTTGTGGTCACTCTGATATAATGGCCAAGTGAATGAACCAATTAATCATTAGAAACAAACGTCGCTGAATACCGAATAGTGGAGTTACAGTTAAGGAGGGAGCCGTAACTTTGGCTAACCCTATAAAATCTATAATAAGGTTGTTTTCACATGTATTTTTTTCCCCATGTAAAATCTTTGGTGTTCTTCCTCCCTCTTTTCTGGAGCTGTGATTGATGAACATGCAATGTGAGATTCAAATAATTGCACTGAGCATGTTTATTTGAATAATTGCCCCATTGCACAATCAAATAAATCTGCTGAGTATGTTTGTTTGAATGTTTTTACGTGTACATGGGATCACATACTCAA
>NC_041215.1:51463053-51500553 GCF_002837175.3 Physeter macrocephalus
TCAGCCAAATGCTTCTAAGAATACAAATTAGAGAAGAAATCATTTGAAAACACAAAGTAGAAAGATGGATGTCAGGGAGGCTGAACTAACCCCAAATAGTGTTTTCCCTCTAAAGTTTTCCATGAGATGTCAGCCACTTGTTGAGTGTTAAAATACTCTTCAGCTAGAGAATGCTGTATTTCCTTTGGCATTCCAGGCAGTTTCTAACCAGTGTTTGGAACTTGAAACTGGTGCCAAGCCTAAACACATCTGGTTGATTCCAGGCCACAAATAGCACTGGAATGCCTTCAACACCTTCCATAGCTGCCATACTTAAAAGTTTATTTCCAAAATAGAACTCCAAAAAAAAATTGATCAGATTGATGCTCCAGAATTAAAGTCAGAAATGTGTCATGGAGAGCAGTATGTCTCATCATAACATACATGAAGCTATGTGCTTATATTTCCTAATACAAACCTGAATTTCAGCAAATTGAAAACCAGCATTAGTAGATTCAACACCATTTTCATTTGCTAAGTGACATTAAGATTAGGAAGCCATTCCGCACGCCTCAGGTATTCAGTTATATGGTGATACATAATCTCAATTAGTAATCAAATATCTTTAATAATGCTATTGAATGCCTCTGGGGCATGCTACTATTTATAGAAAATGTTATAGGCTGCTATATGTTATTTCATCAATGATCTTTATCTTACTGTAACGTCCAATATAAATTAAGTGATAAGACATGGTAAAGCACAACATTAGAGTAGGAAGAAGTTATTTACCTGTAAGAGGAAAAATCAGAAAGGCAGCTGTTGGTGGCTACTCATTGTTATTGGGAATAAAGAAGATTCAAGTAATCTGCTTCAAGGCAGCTTATAGTCTGAAGAAAAAAAGTGTAATTCAAACCACACAAGAACCACTCCTTAACTTTTGGAAAAGTTGTTTTAAATGAGGTAAACTAGATAACAGAGAAGAAAATTTCAATAAAGTGCCAAGAGTTTGGAAAGATAGTGTGCTTTTCCGTTTCACAAGACCACCGGGTGGGAAGGTAATTTAAAAGGAAGCAGAAGTGCATTTGGGAAAAAGACAGAGGTTTTGCCTCCCAGAAAAATCTCAAGTTGCTGTATATGAATTTGCGCTCTCTTGTGTGTACTTGGACCTTTAAAAAAATGCTATCAGGAGCTAGGATAAGATGCTTCTGACAGTGGCAGTTCATTCACAGAGGCAGGGTGGTGCAGTGCTAGATAGGGAAGATGGGTTCTAGAGTCTGATTGCCTGGGTTCAAACCCATCTTTTATGACCAGCTGTGCAGTCTCAGGCATGTTAACCTCTCCAGGGATCAGGGTCTTTGTCAGTAAAAGGGAAATTATTTGGGGACCTAACTTGTAGACTGGGCATAAGGAGTGAAGGAGGCAATGTAGGTAAAGCGTTTAGCACAAGGATTGCACATAGTAAGCACTCGATGAATGTTTCATATTTTTATTTGTATTTATGAATACATGTTCAATAATTTCCCAAGTCGTAAGCAAGATGCATGTATCAGGAGCAGAGTACATGGATGAAATGAATCTGAACGGAGAGAAGAGAAATTGCAGATAAAAACTTTCCTGGTTCTTTAGCTGCTACAGCACACGTAGGCAGACCTGTCCTACAGCCTCCCTAAATGTCTCAGCAGCTCAAGAGCACAAAAATGTCTATCAGTTAGGTAACTACATGGATCAGCGTGTGAATAATTTTGAATGAACATCACAGTTGATGTGGCTTTCTCTTTTCCAAAGGAACAAAACACAGAGCAGCGTCCTGAGAGAGGAGGAGCATTCTCAAGGACAAGTTCAAGGTCTGTTAGAAATGCCTGGGGGATGCCCACTGACCTGCAGTCTAAGATACAGATATTCGATGGTTACCAGCAATTGATTTTCAGGGAATTCCTTTGATAATAAATAATATGCTTATATTGAAATACATTAATTCTACACTATGAACTGACAATCTAAAAGAATAAAATGTTCAGCTATGATGTCATACAAAGGACAGAACTGGGAAGCAGGAGTGTTGACCTATACCTTGCACTAAATATTCTACTAATCTCCAGAAATTTCACTGGTAAGCACTTAATAAATTCAATTTAAATAGGAACTTACTTGGTCATTTATCTCTTTTTAACTTGTTTGATCGGTTTACCTGATTCAAATCAAGATGTCCTGGAATTAAATTTCCACATGAACAAGATTCAGAAAAAAAACATCCAAACTGATACTGAGTGAGTCAAAACTTTTTCAGGGTAAGATTTTTTCTCTAATATCAAGATTTGTGATTCACCTGACAGCTAGAATGATAACTGAAGTTAATAAATGAAAGGTTTGTGGTATGAAAAATATTACCATGTAACTGAGTAACAAAATTGGCTGGTAATTTATTTGAAACTCTGCCTTCACTCAAAAGTAGAAACATTTTTATTACTTTTCTAAATAAATTGGGTTTAAGAGCACCTACTGCAATGTCTCAATAGAGAAAGTACTCAATAAATGTCAGATTTAAATTTTAGTGGAATATAAGTGAGTGCTTTACAGTGCCTAACAGGAGTTTCAGGTTTTTCATTTCACAGTCCTTGTTTGTGACAATTAATCCTATTGAAATCAACATTTATGTAGTGTTTCCTTCCTCTGTCCCAGTCCCCGTTCCCAGGAAAAGCAAGCAATCAATGAGCTATTGGTAAGGAGAATTAAGCATTATATCTTTGGTGTCTGCCTAGGAAATAAATTAAACAGACCGAGGTAAAAGAGCACAGGATCTCGAGAATAAGTAGCTCATAATTTCCTTCTTAATTTAAACTGTTCTATATGTTAAATTGTAGACAGATGTAACAAACACACTTTATCAATGACACATTCGTAATCAACACATAATCAAATGACCATTCAACTTCATTTCCCAACCTTAGAATCAATCAACCCAAAGATTGTTCTCACTTATAATTTTCATATTAACACATTCTCAAAGTATTACTAGTGCTTAATATAAACAAATAAAAGGCTTGTGGGGCCCAATTAGGGAAGGAAAATGAACTAAATTTCCACATATATCGTACCGATAGAAAATTCATGAAGAACTTCACTTTGATGGAACCTAATAACTGACAGTAGTAATGTCATGAGATGTTTGGTCAGGAGACCAAAAAGTTAACACACTGGAAACTTGACAAGCTGGGAAGCCAACAGGAGGATAATTAATCACATGTTTAGAGAAACCATTGGATGGTTAGCATCTTGTTGCTAGGCAATGTTTCTAGGCAGCTGATCTTCTCACATTTTAAAGGCCCAGAATATTTTATCTTTTTTTAATAACAGTATATTTTTCAAATTGATTATGCATATTTGCATTTGTCAACTTTGGGGTCTCTTAACTATCTATACACCTTGAAGTTTATGGACTAATTTATAAGAGATAAAGATACTGACTGGATGTCAATACGTATGACAGCTCTCACTAAAATAAAAGTTTTACACTCACCATGTAGTAAATGGTAGAGTTTGCATAGGGTCATATAATAAAACCAATCAGAGAGGGAAAGATGCCTTCAATGATGTGCCTATTGTAGTTGAATAATAAATACAAAATATATTTGAGGTTGATTAATATATTAAAGTAAATTTAGGTATGAAAATATCTTTAATCTATAATACATAAATAGGACTTGGTACTAAAGAAAACATCTATTGATATCTATCATAAAAGACAAATGTCAGGGGCTTTCCTGGTGGCGCAGTGGTTAAGAATCCACCTGCCAATGCAGGGGACGTGGGTTCGAGCCCTGGTCCGGGAGGATCCCACATGCCATGGAGCAACTAAGCCCGCGCGCCACAACTACTGAGCCTGCGCTTTAGAGCCTGCGAGCCACAACCACTGAAGCCCGCGCGCCTAGAGCCCATGCTCCGCGACACGAGGAGCCACCGCAATGAGAAGCCCGCGCATCGCAACGAAGAGTAGCCCCGGCTCGCCGCAACCAGAGAAAGCCTGCGCGCAGCAACAAACACCCAACGCAGCCAAAAATAAAAACAAATAAATTTTAAAAAAAAGACAAATGTACGAAAATTGTGACGTTTCAAACATTGAATTTTATCATACAAGTGTAAAAACTGTTGGGATTTGCTATTCAAATTAGGTTGCTTTTAAAGTATCATTAGTTGAACTTTTGAAATCATAGCAATTAGTATCAGACAATTGAAGAAAAAGAAAACTAGGTTGGTTGGAATAAGAGCGCTGTTATTAATCAACCTTGTTCTTTTTACAAATACCCTCAACACTCAACGCTGTAGGACTCACCCAACTTTCCCTGACCCTCAGGTGATTGTGGTCACTTGTACTGCCTCCCTCACATGCCCAGTGAGGAATAAGGGAGTGATCAGTACAAAGGCTTCCCAAGGATGGTTTTCAGTCACTAAAAAGGGTGCTACGTATTTAGACGGTCAAACTGTGACAGGAGGTATTCACATTCCCTTTTCTTCTTTTTTCTTTTTCTTTTTTGTCCCTTCATTACTTTTCCCCAAAGAGCATTAATGTTAGGTTAATTTTTTCCTCTATCTTAAAAACATTTTTTCAAGGCTCATTTGGTTTTATTTTTTGGCTGTGCTGCGAGGTATGTGGAATCCTAGTGCCCTGACCAGGGATCGAACCCGCGCCCCCTGCATTGGAAGGGCGGAGTCTTAACCACTGGACCGCCAGGGAAGTCCCTATATTAAAATGTTTGATACTAGACATCTTGGTTAAAATGAGAATTTTCCTATAATTTCCGCCCATCAGTATTTTGGTTGCGATCCTACATTCTTTCTTTTCCCACTTAGGGCCAGTACAGCATGCCAAATTTCTACTGGAGAAAAGCTGGAGATGGGTTAAGAACAGGGATGAAGCCGAGTTACTCTGTGGTTAAGGGTGGAAGGAGGGGGAGGGAGGGAACACAGGCGTAGCTCCAGCACGCAGTTGCAGATCAGATCTTGGATTGTGGGAACTAATATTGCTTCACCTTATGGCACTTCAGTTTTCTTTTGAAAAATTAACACATTACTTCCCTCCTTATGGGGAAGAATCAGGCTGCTATCTTGTCAACGCTTCCTAATGAGGAATGCATGAATTGGAAAGAAACTATTTAAATTTAGAAAGTTGTATTTTAGTCTTCCAAATATTAGTAATTTCAGTAGCTCATTTGGCCTATTATCCACTTTATGTCTTTTCTTTCACAGTCCTAACACTTTTAGTTTATTCAAAACATGGCCAATTTATGAAAACCAAACAGAATCACCCCCAAATCGTGGCCTCCTTGATGTTTCGATGATGAAACGAATACAGCATTGACTGAATTTTTTATTGTTAAATTTTTCCATATACAGGTTCATCACAGCTTAAGAATTTGAAAATATTTTCAATAGCTGGCTTGTGTCATGTCATTTCATTGCCCTGGCCATTTAAATATATCTTTGACATGATTTGTGAATTTGGTGTAAGACTAACTCAAAAAATATAAGACAAGCACACTGATAAACACATGAATGATCCAATAAACAGGCAACGAAAAAGTCCTACTGAGCTAGGCAAAAGCATTATTTCTTCCTTGTTGAAGGTATCAGCATATGCTACATCTTATGTTGCACAAGTGTACTCATTAAATATTATGAAATGTACAGCAGGCCGGGAAGCTCTAACTAGCTAGTCAAAGTCACTCATACCTGTGTGTTCATATTTATGTCGCAGAAGGGAACTGCTTTTCTGGAATGTCTTGTCACATAAGTCACATGCATACATGCCACTCTCTGTCTTCTTGATCTTCTTTCGAGACAGACAGGAGTCGGAGTCTGTCATGTCATCTAGGCCTGACATGTAGTCTTGTGCTCCATCAAGCAATTCTCCCTGTGATATAATCACATAGTTCAACACAGTTGCTTCTCTTTGTGTTTGTACCAAACAACTTCGCATTGGCTGACATTTGGAGAACCTCAGAGGTGCTCGCGACGAATTGATCTAGTTTTTAAAAGCTATTACTGTCCACAAACAATATATGAGGTTTCACATTTCAACAAAAATATAAACCTTCTCTGCCCTAGGTGGTAGAGCTTGCTGTTTTTCAGGGATAGAAAATGGTCAACTCTGAAGGTGAGAAAAACATAAACTCCCTCAAATTCCTGAATTTTCTTCCTATCAGGAAATATCTGTGAGTGAGAATTAAACATCAGAATTTGTGTATTTTCCAGTGTGCTTAACTTTAGGAATGATCCGTAGCTGCGGAAACCCCATTTTAATTGAATTTTATATTTAGGTACAAAATGTTATTATTATGCAATCTATTTAAATGTATGTCTACCAACTGAAGGCCTCAAGGTATATTTTTATATTTAATTATCTAATTTGAAATAGGGAATATTAATAACACTTTTTTATCAATGTTCTATCTATGTTAAAACAGCCTTCAGCACTGAGCAATAATGAATGTGGATCAGTAAATTATTAAATTTCTTGATATTTATTTTGTCTTGATCCAAAGGAGTGCAAACTTGCATGATAACATACATTTCCATTTGCTAGCCCACAGTTCGGTTTTCTTAGACTACGTTTGCACTAATTAATACTAAAAAAGATTAAACAGGCTTAAATACATTTACAAAGAGGGCAGATGTACTGTAAATTGGAATACCGGAACAGCTGTTACAGAGGTGCACTGCTACTTATGCTCCTATTTTGCAAACAGGGATTATACGCCATGATGTTAGAACATACCTGCTTTTGTATTTGAAAAACCATAAATTATTTACTAGCTTGAAACCTACGAAGGAAATCATGTGGAATGTACAAAATATTTTAAAAATGCTCTTCCAAATAAACTATAAAATGAAGTGAACATCAAATTTATACATGCATTATTGAAAATTGCGAGCGTCTCTAAAAGTATGTGACTGTCACAAATGTTAACTTTTGGCATCTATGTAAATCCTACCAAATATTCATATCAATGTATAATTCTGAAAGCAGATGGATCAATCCAAATAAACCTCAAAAATAAATGTTAAGTTCTTTATCTTTCTTAAGGCAAAAGTGCTTACGTAGCACAGTGTTCCACTGTTTCGCCATTTATTTGTGTAGCTCACTCAGTTTTAGATTCAAGTTCAAACCCACTCTTCTATTTCTGCTGAGAACACAGCACTAGATTTTTTCACTAAGATTTTTTTCCTACATACACATAAACGATATAATTTTCACCTCCTCTCTTTCAAGCAAAAAGATATGTCTCATTACCTGGAATCCTGGTTTTCGCTGGTACTTTCTCCTTTGCTGCATATCAGCAAAAGTAGCTGCTCCAGTTGGGTAAGTATAGGCCATATGTGGTAGAAAGCTCATCTGATCCAGTCCTGGGTATGGTCGTAGCCCAGGGATACTAGTCTGGACTGGTGGCATGAAAGTGGCAGGAGGAAATGCACTTTGTGGAGGAAGAGCTGTGTATAGAGGTTTGGCACTAAATGGGTTCATGCCGAACACTGGGTTAGCGCTTTTGTTGTCCAGATTATTTGAATTTGAAAACTCCTTCTTGATAAACGTCAAGTTCAGAGGCTCATCTGAGTTTTCAGATGACGAAGAAACACTGTTATGGTCTAAATTTATGCTGCCAACTTTTGTTTTGTTCTTTGTGGCTATAATACTTTTGGGTTCTTTCATCTGTTTTGGTAATGACAAGTCCAAAGGCTCAGCCTGGAGCTCCTCAGAAGAGAAGCTGTTTGGAGTGTAAGAACTACTGTGGGAGTTTTTAGAAGATGTAGAGGAAAGATTTAAGGGAGAAGGAGTATTACTCCTTGAGTGGTCCAATTTTTCAACTGGTTTAATATTGGTAAAATGGGAAGGTTTTGTTAGCCTGAGAGGAGGATCACAATTCGTAACACTGTTGTGGAGTTCTGCTATAGATGGTGACGTTATGGAGTCCATAGGTTTTACAGGAGACCTGGGTAATAAAGAGTCTTTTGTGGGAGGATTACTGTTGGGAGCTAACGGCTTGGAGTTCCTTTCCAGTGATGGTGACCTGGAATTTGAGTACTGGTAGACTTTTCGTTGCTCAAACCATTCCTTCACAAATTCCTGAGGAAGGCCCACAGCAATAGAAATTTTCAGCAGTTCATCAGAGTTGGGCTCCATGTTCATAGCATAATATGCTTTAAGTACAGACATGTGGTCCTTGTATGGGTTAATGGGGCTTGTCATTCCTTTCTCAGAAAGTACAGATGACAAGAGGAGGGCTTTATTATCAACAAAAACTCCGGCTTTGTTGGGGACTATGTTTTCATGGGGTTGTAGGACTGCCTTGATCTCTTCATTCATCTTACAAAGGTAACGTTCGTGCTGATGCAAAGGAATGGGGCCAGGAAAACTTTCTTTACAGAACTGGCAAGAGAATGGAGTGGATATGTTGTGGTTCTCAATCATTTTGTCATCAGTGACCAAATCTATTAACGTACGTAGCTTCTCTTTCTTTATGTTACTGATCTGTCTCCTTGAGTCAGTAGTCAAGCTCTGGAGGCAAGCTTTGGCTTCATTGACTTTTTCTAACGTGTAGTCGATAATACTTTTAGTGGCACCATTATGACTCACTACTGGAAGACCTACGGGTGGAATATTAGGAGAAGTAACTCCTTGTTCCTCAGGTTGAGAGCATGGATCCTTCATGTGATAACCTTTCAACTTGGAAATTTCTTCAGCCTTGCAGTCCATTTTTTGCCTGGAAACTGTGTTGTCCACAATCTGTAGAACCTTTTGTACCTCGCTTAAATTACTATTCATTGTGTGAAATCCAAGTAAAGGGGCTTCCATCCCTACACCTAAGTGCTGCATTGGGCTCTGAGCAGACGGATGAACTCCTAAAGGGCTGGTGGCTCCAAGTGCACCATTCATAAAGGGACTCGCGCCACTAAACCCGTGTGTGGCCATAAGAACTTTATTATAGTCATTGAAGTCTAGTGGTTCTGTTTTAATTTTAAGTAAGCCTGTTGGTTCAGACATACTAAGTGGTTTTCCATTCTCCAATTTGTTTCTTAACTGGGTAATGGCTGAATTAGTAGGAGAAGAAGAAACAGAATTAGGGGAAGAACCCGTCTTGATATTGTTTCTCATCCGGCCATTTACAGAGATTAAGCCAATACATTTCTTGCTGCTGATGTGTGAACTGTAGGAACCAGAATGGGAGAAACGTTTCTTGCAGTTGGGGCACTCGTACGGTTTTTCACCTAAAATGACAATTAAAATTGACGTTACATTTTGTTGATTGGGTAACGATTGCAGTTGTCTACCAAGGCAAGAATCTGTGCAACCAAAGGAAAGGAACACAATGGGGCACCTCTACGTTCTTGGTGGTTAGATCAGAATTATGTGGTTATCACTGTTTCAGGGCTTTATCTACCCTGGAAGGACATAATTCAAGATGTTAGCAGTGGAAGGTGAGGGCTATCTGTGCCTTTTTCAGCCAAGATCCCAAATCTGGTCTTGCCATCGGCGGCCTCCTATTTAAACAGAGTGTCAGATTAATATGTGGTCAATAGCACAATAAAGATGTCACAGTATTCAAAGGGAAGCGTAGCCATGGCTTTAATCAACTCTGTGAAGATTCCATTGACTCTACCAATCCAACTAGTCCTTTGAATAGCATCCAATTTGGTAACAAAATGCTTGGCAGAGCTATCAAAATAGTTATAAAGAAGAAATCTCAGTGGTGGGTTGTTGTTCTGTAATATACAGCTCTCAAGAATCAAGGAACACTTATCACACAAAAGCTCTTTTCCAAAATTCTCCCACATTCTTCTTTCAAGGTTGGGTATCAAAAATGAACATCCTTCAGAATTTGCCAGCTGAGTTTCTTCAGGTCAAAACATTTAATCTGTAGAAGAGTTTTTAAAAGGACAAAAAGGAGCCTCTAGATTTCACAATAAATCAAAACATTTGCAATTTTCAAGAAGTATAAGCACTCCTCTTCTTATTAGTAGTGCTACTGGTGGTACCATAAGTCTCACGATGACAAAGCAGGTGCACATAGCTTATGACATAAATGGGTAGATCCAAACAACTACATACAGGATTGTGTAAATTTTACACAATCTTTAAAAATGCCCCTAATGAAACAAAATGCAAATGTAAGCACCAGCCCCTCTGCTATACTCACCACTGTGAATTCGCAGGTGTTCTTTCAGATGGTGTTTATATTTGAAGGCCTTGCCACACTCTGTGCATTTGAACTTGCGATTACCTGCTCCTTGGGTCAGCATTTGGTGCTATAAAAGGAGGAAGACTGACATCAGTTTTGTGCAGGAGGAACAAAGGAAATTTGTTACAAATATTTTTAAAAGGCCTCTATTTTCAGACAGGCCAAAAGGTTTGAGTGCATGTTTATTTATTTGCCCAGTCTTTCAGAGTTGCAATAAAAGTGATAATGTTGGCAATAAAATTGGAACCAAAAAGTGCTTTCACGTGCGCATCCAACACTTGCTTTAGGATTATCTCTGTAGTCTCTTTTCCAGAATGTTTCTTTGAGCCGTTACAGATGAGAAAGCATCATTGCAAAGATGTTTGTGGTTCTCTGTGTTTACTGCAAATTCTAAAACCTGAAGATTCCCTATTGGAATGCAACTGTTTTGTCAAGGAAAAAAATTAATATTATCCTCAAAATCCTAAATAGTCTCCCCAAAAAACTCCCCACACAAATAACTCATTTTATCATATTTTCTGTATTGAGGTAAAAGTATATCTTATAATGAAGCAATACCAATTTTAAAGAAGGAAAAAAAGCCCCCCACACATAAATTAAAAAATCCTTGACTATAACTATTTCATTACATGATAAGCATGTTTAAATCCCCCATTCACTGTGCTAGTAGCAAATATAAACTCTGTTTTTCCTGAGATGTTGCATGTAAGATCTGATTCATTATCAAATGTAATAGACAACATCTTGGGTTAGAGCTGCTTGAGCAGTTTTATCACAGGCCAGTAGGAAAGACTTCACCGACTTGTCGTTTTCCTTTTTAGTAGTGTGCTAGGGAGTAGGGATGAAAAAGACAAAAAGTTTGCTGAAAAGACAAGTTAAAAGCAGCAAAGATATAATCAAACACAGCTGACCTTTTTGAACAAGGGAACAAAAGCACTGTGACTTAGAATTCCGGAAAAAAAAGAAAAAAGAAAAGAAAGAAATACAGTCATCCACTCTGGATGCTCAAGGTAGGAGGCCAGCCTTTTTCAAGCAGCAATGACACAAAAGCCTTTTGCAAAAAGACAGCACAGAAACGGTATGACAACTGCTAGGGTGTGCTGAATCTTCCCACATTCCTAGTGAGACAGATGGTGTTACATGGGACACAGGGAGGTTTGTTCAAACAGCAGCAACCTTCAAAGATCAAGCAGAGCCCAGCCCGCCGAGCGCCATTGAGGGACCAGCGCTCATATGTTGCTGAGTTGCATAAACAAACAGCAACAGCTGCTTTGTCTCCCCCCACAGTCCTCAGAGGACTACTATAAACTTTCGTTGTGCCACTGTTAATATGATACAATCATTTTAATTTACTAATTGTAAATGCCATGAGCAAATGAGGGGACTTTTCAACACCAAAGCTACCATTCATAATGCGCCAACACAATCACACTTCTGCATGTGAAATTTAAAGCAGTTATGCTAGATAAATATCTAGGCTCGGTTTTTTTTTCCTAGAGTTTTTGTGCATATAAGCAAGGGGAGAGAAACTGTTACATAAGTGTAACTATGCAAGCATAGTTTTTATAACTGAACTTGGAAAAACATTCAGGTGACAAGTTCAATCAGATATAAATGAAATGATTTACAGGCACTGTTTTCTTAAAATAGTAAAATTCCATAATCTAGTATCATCGCCATTGCTGGATCATGTTTGCTTATTCTCATTTTCCTTATTCAAAGAAAAGAAAGCCCATAAGAAAGAAACATAAGAATTTTAGACAATATCCTGTTCGATAATTTTCAAAACAGATATGGTGTCAAGGTTTACAGGTGATTCCAGATCTGTTGGGCCAGTTATTGGGACTTAAGGCACACCATTTCTGTTACCATATGAACACCTCATAATATCAATCTGCAGTCAATTCTCCCAGGAGGACAGAAAGAGCAGTTTTGCTAAAACGTTTAAGGGACACTATGAATCAATCCTATTCAATCATTTTAAGGATTTAAGATGCTATGCTGTTTAAGACAGAGTTTTTATTTTTAACACAAGTAAGCCGAAAGAGGCAGAGCAATTTTAATATTTAGCAACAAATATGCATATCAGAAAGGGATCATTTTTATTGCATATCCAACATTTTAGTATTAATCCAGTTTATTTTATATAGATATGCATATATATTAGAGGCTTTTTTGATTTTCTTTAAAATACTTAATGAAATTTCATAAACTAGGAGCAGCTTGTAAAAATAGTCTAAGTAATTGAAGATGTTATGTGACGAATGAAAAAAATGCACACTTCTTTTACTATGACTTAGATCTCATATGAAAAAAAATCTAAGTAAAACTAGGTGAAAAATGGAATTAAAATTGCTGAGATGTTTAATAATGTATAATTAAAATGCTACAATTTCATTCACTTTTTGTGGAACATAAAAATGAAACTAAAGTGCAAATAAAATTTCTAAATTAGAAATTAACACACTCATTCGATCGTGAACATAAGACTATTAAATCATATTAGAAGAGACCATCAAAAAATCATTTAGACCTCAATTAAAGCTATTACCATTAAAAGATCTGCATCTTCAAAATGCCATGAAAAATTAATAATGATTGCCAATCAAAGCAATATCGTTTCTCTAAGGGGTTATTATAGAAAGAAATCACTTAAAACCAACCCCCCACCTGATCTGTCCCTGGCTTGTGCGTCACCATATGCCGCTCGAGCTGGGTGCGGTAGGCAAACGTGTAGCTACACAGAGGGCAGGAAAAGTTCTCTTCATTCTTCTCGTGGCGGTACTTGATGTGCTCCTTCAGTGATGTCAAGCGCTTGTAGCCCCGGTCGCAGTAGGGGCAGGTCAGCAGTTGGGCAAAAGCATCTGGAGTTCCAGGTGGCAGGTCTGTAGCCGAGAGACGAGAGGGAGAGAAGCAGGCCAAAAGGTCAGTAAATCAATGGCAGCTAATGGGCTGACTGCCCGGGATGGTATGACAGGAATCACTGCAATCTGCTCCACGAGAGTGCCACAGGCGCACGTGGCCTCCACGCACACCAGTCCCCTTGCACACCCAGGGCAGACTGGTCGAAATCAGCTCACACTGCGCTGGAAAATTAATTAATTACTGGAGCATTTGGGGGGAAATTTAAACAGCTGATAAATGAGCAGATTCTCTTTAGGTGACTGATAGTTCGTAGTAAACCTTTAGTCACATATGACTCAGGGAGTCATGGGGTGAAGGAGCTTTTCAGGTGTCGGTAAAGAAGAACAAAGGTTAGGGTCAGTATCTCTAAACTTTTTTGTTTTCCTCAAAAGTGAAATATTTTGGAAAGATAGGAATCAATGTAGATATTTTTATCTCTTAGAAATAGGCTCTAATTGTTCTGGTTCTTTATTGGATGTACAGATGACACAAATTTGCTGACAAAAAAAATTTCACAATACCCTAAAATTACAGTTCTAATCTTTGCTCATGAAATTCCATGCCTCTGCAGCTGTTCTTCAAATTTTAAGGTAAACACCCAGGCATGTAGTGCATTTGTAATTGTAACAGCTGCAGAGGTCAGCGTCGTGGCTAAAAATGAATTACAGCCTCACCATTTTCTTCCTGCCCATTGGCCTCTGGCGTGCCAAGGCGAGACAGCTCCTCAGGGGCTTCTGGGTAAATGATGGCTGTGTCACTGCGCTGAAGGTACTCTTCGATGCTGACTGCATGGCCATCGCGTTCCTCCAGTTTTCTTTTGGCAAAGTATTCCTCAAAGTCTGATGTGCAATTTGCATTCTTAACTGAAATGGTAAAAAGGAGAAGAAATGTCTTTTCAGGGCCTTCTTCCTAGGAGCCTCGGTCTGCCTACATCGTTGTTAGTAAGACACATAGACTTGCAAAAAGATTACAAATACTAGTTTATTTGTAGGAAGTGTTGCAGATGACCAGTTATTGATTGAATGCTTATTCTCATAATATATGCAAAAAAAGAGGACACTTTGCTTTAAGTTAAATACGCATATTTTATTTTCCTCTTCTTGGAATACTAGTCTGCATGCTTCACAAAGAATCAAAGAAATTTTTTAAAGTTTTTCAGGGAAATTTTTTTTAAAAACAGAACTATATTCTCAGATCCATAAACATGAGAGATAATATGAACTCAAAGCTACTTTAGTAGTCTATATAAAACTTCCTTTTCTTTTAAGAAAGGTATAATTAATTTTTTATAGTCCACTACACTTAATGTTCCTAAAATTATGTATATTAATCACATATACATCCTGTTGCTAAATATAAGCTTTTAACCCTCCAGTCTGTGAACAGCACAGACCACCAGGACTACCCAGTCCGAGAGAGATGCGAAAGGACGGATATTCCTAGAGAGGTAATAATGGGACTTTGTTAAAAAATCAGGGAATGTGGGAGTTTATCTTTCCTTAAAATTTCAATGTTTAGCTCAGTATTTTAAAGCTGCTGAAAATAAAATAAACCTCACACTGATAGAAATAAAAAAGTAACAGACGGAGTTAAGAAACTGGCTATGCTGCAGTGTGATTTCAATATGATTTTTAACTTTTGTAGTTATGACTCTATTCCCATGACATGAATGATAGTTGTCAATCAACTTTAGCAACTCTTGTCCCAAGACTGTATATTAGAAACCACTAGCTATGTTTCTGAAATAAGTTGTGGCTTTAAACATCCTAAGTAGAAACTTATGCATAAGACAGTGTTGGGAAAGTGGCTGCCACGTTATTGTCTACCAGAAGTAAGTGAAGAAAAGTCTTTTGCTAGTACAATTAATGGTGGGGCCCTACTTTCATAGTTTTTGAGAACAGTTAACCTTGATTCCACTACATTCTTCATCTCACCTTCTCTGTCATAAAAGATATTATAGTACTTGCCATCCTAATTCTCCCTGGCAATTTGTGGCAGGGTGTTGTTCAAGCAAGCCAGTCAATTTTTATTTTTGGCTTTCACTGTTATGAACTGTTATGAGAAGAAGAGAAAGTGGAACCTTCCTTTAATCAACAAGTATTTACTGAATGCCTGGTATGAGACAGGCATCATGCCTTGTTTTGATAGGCAAAAAACAGATCCAGCCTCAGTCTTTAGGAAGCCATGAGAATGATCAATACAACTGATATTGTCTCAAAAAGTAGATATAATATGACAAACTCAAATAAGTGTTATGGAAGCAAGTTGTACGGTTGTATTACAGAAGTAACAGGGGGACCTGACAGGGACCTGATGGAGTGTGGAAGATCAGGAAAGCCTTAACTGCGAAGCACGAAGTTAACTAACTTTAGAAGCTGGGGTACAGCAGTGTAGCCCTGTTAAGGATTTGAGTTTCCTTCTAAGAGAAACAGGAAGCCATTGAAGGGTATTAAGCAGAGAGGATGGTTGGATGAAATTATAGATTACCTGCATTTGAATATGACAACTCTGGCTACAGTACGATAGGGAATGCAGGAGGCGAAAATTATATTCTGGGAAACCAGTTAGGAGTCTCTTGCCCTTGATTAGGCAAAAGATAAAAGTTAAAGAATTGGTGATGGAGACTCTAAGAAGTGGCTGGATTTGAGAGATACTTAAAAAGCAAGATTGCTAGATTTGGAGAAAGATTGGGTGAGCCAAGGAGGGAAAGGCTAAGACCCTCCCTTAGGTTCAGGCTTTTTGAATTTGATGGATGGTAAGGGACATTCACCACACCAGGAAGCACGGGAATTCTAAAAAGATTTGAAAATATGAATGAATACATTGGATCAAATAAAATAAAGCTGGGGAGCATTACACTTTGTAGACTATTAAACCAAGTGCTAACTCTCTGCATACTGTGATCTCAAGCTTTTCTCTTTTGCCACTTCAACTTCTGTTAATTTTAACAAGAGCAATGGTCCGATTCCAAGATCTGTACTTCCTTCAAATGTAGGTTTGGAATGTGGAATAGTGGATTAAGATTTTATATCTTGAAATTTTGCTTAAGTCTTTTCTTAGAAGAATATGGACACTGATTAGGATCACTTTCCCTCTGGTCTGTTCATGTTGTCATGGATGTTTTCCAAAGGATACTTATTGGTGGTGATTGTGATGGTGTCATTTAACTTGCACCATTAAATCACTATGGAGTATGAAGGAATTGCCAGCTTGCACAAAATATTTGTTCATCATTTTGGATCATCAAAATGACTTCAGTTCTATCAAAAGTCACCTTTTGTTTTAAGCGCAAGAAAAGATAAAGGGGACAAAACATGTGGGTCCAAGATGAACCTTTTTTGAACAACTTGACTGATCTGACCAGGGACTGACTTCTTTTTCCGCACTGTGGCAGTAGAAAGTAAGGTAATAGCAACTTCCTAAATCCAGATCTACTTGAACATTGTCAAATGTTTAAGACACAATTTATTTAAGTTTTTCAAGAACACTGCCCCACTTGAAGATCCTGAGTGTAATCTAGTAAACATGGATGGATGTACATTTAATATCATGCTAATTTTGTCTTGATATTTCAGCAAGTATCTGAATTATCTGGCTATCTTTGCATGAATTTTCATTTGCATATGAATGTTTCCATCAGAAATGTAATCAAATGCAAATTCAATTGGATTTGCATTAATAGCCTTTCGGCTTAAAAGGGAGGAAAATTCTGATTTTTCTGGATAGGCAAACTAAACTGCATCTAGCTAGATACACTATTGGTATTTGGAGAAGCAATTCACTCGCTAGATCAGATCTGGCCATACTAGATTTCTATGTCAAGTGTGATAGGGACAAAAGATATCAAATCATGTGCTCTCATTAAGGATCATCTTTGTGGCCTGAGCATCAAATATATTGCCTAGAAATTAGTAGGCACTTAAGAATCATTTATGGAATGAATGTGGAATAAATTATGTCCTTAACACTGATCTTGGTGCAGAAGTCTTCTAGTAAAAGGAAGCATAAGACAAGACACCTACAGTTGAGTTAGGAACTCAGACCTACTATTCAACTAACTGTAGAACAATTACATGATAAGCTGTCTATTCGTGATCATAAATACTTGCAAGAGTTTGATAGGGCTCAGATGAGTATTCAAAAAGGGTTTCACGAAGAAACCCAATCATTTAAATCTATTTGCTCTATCAAGATTTTTTTTTCATGTGGTATAGATATGCTATTAGTTATATATCTCAATATCTATAGTCACTTAAGTGGGCCAGAAACTAGCCTTCTATGAACTAGGTATGACCATCATGGATATAATGTGTTTTTCCCTGGTGTTGCTATGGATACTAGAAATATATGGTTTTTTCTGCCCAGTACCATGACATTCTCCTTTGCCTGGGATGGCTCCCCACTGTCCCTATTGTCAAACCTTACAGTACCCAAGGCAGTTGCCATGTTGTTGCATGATCCCCTAGTTACAGTGGATTAATCTGCACCTGAAGTGAAGCAATCTTAGCCCTCCATCCTCCAGGTCAAACCGTGGACTGGTCCAGTGGTAGCCAATTAATCCAACTGAGTTCAGTCAATCCCTTCCCCATGATTTTAGAACATGGTTCCAAAGAGATCACCAAGGCAGATTTATTTTTCCCAAGCGACTGCAGCTATAAGATGTAGAATGAAAGAACTGATAAATCCCATGTAGAATAAGAAGATTTATGAAGAGAGAAAAATGAGCAGATATACAGAGAAAAGCAGAGACAAAATGGCAAGTCCTGACAGTACTTTTCTAGCTACACTTGTTCCTGAGGCCAAGCAGCACCTGCGTCCTTCCAGAGAGCAGAAAAATTCCCTTTTCTACTTTAGGCTATGTTGTGTCTCAGTCTCCTAGATTCCAAATCGCCCTAACTGTTACAATTCCAGAACAAATGATGGAATTAAATTTTTGTTACTCTCAAAATTGTTGGGAAGGATAATGTTTTGATTCTATATGGAAGTCTGCATTTTTGGTTTTTACAAAGATTTTGTAATACTGTATAGTGGACTCAGAGATGAGGTAGAAAATTTGCTAGAAAGTAGTATAATTCCTCACTGCATTTTTCTAGTGTAAAATAAACCTTATTTTCTTTTTTTTCCCTGTCTTTCTCTTCACTCCTTGGTATCCTTGGAAGAATTGCCAAAACACACTGACAAAGTATATTTGCATGGTATTTATGATCAAACCATAGCAAAAATTCACAAGAAACCTCAAATAATTTCTTCCCATACCTTCTCCAGAGATTTTGCATTTAGTCCTAAAATTTACCCTAGTGTCTTGCAAATATCTCAACCTTCCCTAAGGTCAGGCAAATTTTCCTCTATCCAAAAACAGAACTTCATTAATTAAAAATGTTTCCTCATAGCCAAGTGTATTTTAATATTGTTAGGGTAAATTTCTAGGTCCCTTAAGTCAGAACAGCCTCAAATTTCTTGTAAATATGTTGGTCATGCTTACTAATGTTGCTAATTAATAGTAATTTCATATATACCCTTATGTCTATCTTAGATATCGATATTTTTGGATAGATAATGATGAATATCAATATGGACTGACTTTTCAAGTTATTGCCTAAAAACAAGCAATGTTAACATCTTTAAAGAAAAGCTCTAAATAAAAGAGTTATATTGGTCTTCAAATAAGTCAACTCCTGCTCGCCCCATAATTGACTTGTTTTAGGTATTTCTCAAAGATTCTTAATACTTTTACAAGTAGTTATAGTATGATGAGACCTTGATACTTATTGCTTCTCCTTTTCTGTTTCCTTCTCTTTACTTTTATTCCCTCATCATTTATTTTCTTTATTTGTTACAAGCATGTGTTCATGTAGGAAGACAGGTGCTCTATTAACACTGGTCTATTACACAGCATGTTGTTAACATTCACTTAAAAATTAAAGAAATATATTTGAATATTATGCTAAGCCATTTTAATAAACGTCAGCATGAATAAATAATTCTTTTGGAAAAGAAAATATCTTGGAGGGTCTAGAAGAGCTGAAGTAAGTATATGTAAAAAACTGAGGAGAATCATTCATCCATCCCTTTGTTTAATAACTGTTATTGAGTGCCTAATTGTACCAGAGAGTGTACTTGGGGATGAGGACACAAAGATATTGACTGAGAATTCTTTCCTACTTCTATGATTCTCATATTTAGAGACAAGTACATAAAATGGTTGTTATCCTGCAATATACAGACATATAAATACATGTATATCAGGGGAATATAAATACATATATACACAGAGAGTCACACACAGAGACACACAGAGAGTCACACACAGAGACACACACACTTCCTTGGTCTAACATCGAAATTATGCATTTATCATAGCATCTGCTTTTACTCCCTTCAAATGTCAAGGCAAAGGGACCTGAAATCTAGGTAACTGTATTCACCATCTTTTTGAAAGATAGTCTCTTTCTCAACAACATTTTAGATGGTAAGAAAACACAGAAAATTATTTTTAATTTAGTCATTTGTATTAAATTTTTTAGTTTAAAGAAAGCCCATATTCAGCATTTGTTGAGGTATATAAATCCTCATGGCTACTTTGTTTAAAGTTGACTAATTAATGTAATATAGGCATTTTATCATTAAAAATGCACGTGTGCCTTTCTGTAGAAGGCTTTTGAAATACATACTGGCACCAAATATCTAAAAACAACCGTGAGGGAAGATGATCTTTTTCTCATTACACAGCTACATGGGCAGCCCAGCAGCGCCTCGGACTGCTACAGAGGTGTGTGTAAAGCCAGGTCAAAAGCGACAAAGTTTTCTTCTCTTCCTGGGAATTAGTACAGCTTCTGGGCCAGTCTCTCCATGCCTGCTCTGACATGGCTTTCTCCTGGGAGCACATATTCAGATGCCAGTGAGAGTCCCCGATGTATAAGAGCTTCAGGAGAAAAAGTTCCAAAGGGATGGGAATCTGTAGTACTCTGCAGGATCAAATATCTCCCTAAACAGCAGCCCAGTCAGGGACAGAGTCTAATTTTAAAGTGAGATTTTTTTTATTAGGGGATTCTGAATATCAGATTTAGAGACTACTAACCCTTAGACACTTTTGTTTGTTTGTTTTTGCGGTACGCGGGCCTCTCACTGTTGTGGCCTCTCCCGTTGCGGAGCACAGGCTCCGGACGCGCAGGCTCAGCGGCCATGGCTCACCGGCCCAGCCGCTCCGCGGCACGTGGGATCTTCCCGGACCGGGGCACGAACCCGCGTCCCCTGCATCGGCAGGCGGACTCTCAACCACTGCGCCACCAGGGGCGCCACCAGGGAAGCCCCCTTAGACAGTTTTGATTGCTATGTATTGGTACAAAGACCATGCCTTTAAAACAAAAATTCCCGTTAGATAATATGTTTATCTTTCATATACCTGTGAAACCTAAAATTTTGGAATTGGTATATTACCAAAAAGACTCAGACTATTTTATTATATTTTAGAGAGGTTTATGAAGTATGGTATTTTTGTCCAGTAATTCAGTGCTCTTTCATATGCTTCCTGTAGAGACATACGACACCTAATGATGCTCTGGGACAGTGGTTTTCAAAATGTGGTCTGCAGGCCAGCAGCATCGGTATTACCTGGGAACTTGTTCAAAATGTAGATTCTTGGGGTCCACCCTAAATGGACGGAATCAGCAATCTGTGTTTTAACAAGCCCTTTAGGGGATTCTGATACATGCCCAGTTAGAGAATCACTACTCTGGGAATTCAATTCTCTGTCTCCCCTGGCTAAATAAGGCATTCAGTAACATGGTTTTCGGAAACAGCACAGAATTACTTCCATGTCAGGGAGCCTTTCTGATGATTTCAACCTGAGTTCATACCCTCCTTCTACAGAATATCATCTGCATATCTCAATTGTTGAATTTATCACATCATATTATAATCTTTCGTTTACATGCCCATGAGCTGATAGAGGCACAGAGGGTCTTATTCACCTCTGTATCCCAGTGCCTAGCGCAGTGTCAGGCACACAGCTAATGCTCACTAATTGAATGATTAGACCAGGTTTAAAATTATTAGACTACTCATTTTGACTCAGCTACTTATGTTTTTTAATCTCAGTATCTTCTTCTGTAAAATGAGCTAGTATATGCTTTCTAGGGAATCTTCGAAGTTTCAGAATTGCATCATTTCAATTAATTCTTTGCCCTAATCAATTTGCTCTTTTATTCACTGGCTAGGCCTAGAGAGTTTTATCTGTATTCTTTTCAATTAAAAACTCAAAGCAACACAGTTTTCTGATGGAGGACCCATATACACAGATTAAGAAAAAATATTTCGGAGGTGCCTGGAAACCACAGACAATATCACAAGGAAAACAGTGCTTATTAAATATTTGCTGAATGAATGAAGGAGACACTCAAGAAGCTTGGGATATCAGTTATTTCTTGTGGGAACTCTTGCTGTGAAGTGGAGATAGCTGTTCCTAACTGCAAACAAAGCTCATAAAACCGCAGCATTCATTCGCCAGGAAGTAACAGGCTGTTCTCGGTGTACACTGATTATAGTCTGAAAATGACCCTCCTGTCTAACCTGCCAAGTGCTACTTCTGTCTTTCTCTCCTCAGAACGTATCTCTTTCTATACTTTGTTTTTAGAAACTTATTTTATGAAATTAACTAAAGAAATTTAAAATGATAATATGCATGACAGATCTGACTGGAGGACAAAACTCTTCCAACATATAAAAACGTGACTGATATTATACACAAGAAGAAAATGACATGCTTTATAAGAGCAGGACTCTCTCCTTGTTAAGTATTTAGGTACTAACTGAATTATCTGATAAGCTGATCTTGCACAATTGATTAACACTATACATCCAACTCAACTCTTGCTGAGAAATACCTTATGATAAAACTTGTATGGCTTCTGTTACCCATAGAAGAAAGCTAGCTGTATTAAAAATTTTAACTTAAACTCCATATAAGAGCAATAAGAGGAATTGGAAGCTATAAACCAAGAAGACAACAAAGGTACAAAAACGTTCTTACTCTTTTCTCCACTTTCTTCTATACTAATGATATGACACATAAAATTCATGCTTAAAGAGGCTTAACTGACTGCTAGCCTGCTAACCTTATCACTCCTGTTACCAATTTGGGGGAGTTATACCTTGTATCATGGTGTTTCTGGCTCAAACAAGATTTTCAATGTAGGTCTAGATCTTTACCTGGGATTCAGATGCTTCCGAGATACTGCCAAAGGGTCCTGTACACTTGAACAGAATTGGTGTTTACATGTGGTACTTCAGGGGGGGAATCCCTGATCCCATACTGCTCACATGCAGAGATGATCTTAAAACCTTGTGTGAGGTAGAAGCAGGACTGCCTACACAATTTGCCAGGCTCAGTGCAAAATGGTGGCAGTAGAGCATCAAACCAAGGGCAAGGCCCTTCCAGTGCAGGCCTCCGTGGGACTGCAGGTCGCACACCCAGGACCCTGGCCTTGGGTCTAGGATCATGAGGCAGGAGACCCGAGAACCTCCCCCTCCCATGGCAACTCGCACAGCCCGTGCTTTTTGTTTCCTTTGTTCACGCTTCCCAGTAAAATCTCATTAGAAGAAAGGGTAGGGTGGGTGGAGTCCAAAATTTCTAGTCTAATGTCCTCACTTAACAGACGATACAACTAAGGTACAGTGAAGCTAATGATTCATAGAACATTACACAAATAATTTCTGGTAGGGCTGGATGGGGAATTCATGATCCTGACTCTTAACCCGTTACTCTTTACACTATATCATAATAAGTCCATGTGAGAGAAAGACAGAGAGAGAGAGACAACCCCATCTTTTTAGTTTTTCTTCTTGCCTAACTGATTGGATATAATTTGAATAGGTCCTAGATGCTGCAATGATTGCTCTGACATTGTAAGTAGCTCTGAACAACATTATAACACCGTAAAATTAATAGGGAGAAAGGCAATGTAAATGCCAACTTCAATGTAAATAAAATATCACATTTTAAACTTTTTTTCTCTATTTTTCTCTTCACGTCCTTGCTCTTCTGAATGCTATGCACTTGTTTTATTTTTTTTTAAATTAATTTATTTATTTTATATTTATTCTTGGCTGTGTTAGGTCTTCGTTTCTGTGCGAGGGCTTTCTCCAGTTGCGGCAAGCGGGGGCCACTCTTCAACGCGGTGCGCGGGCCTCTCACTGTCGCGGCCTCTCCCGTTGCGGAGCACAGGCTCCAGACGCGCAGGCTCAGTAGTTGTGGTTATTATCTTTTTTTTTTTTTTTTTGCGGTACGCGGGCCTCTCACTGTCGCGGCCTCTCCCGTTGCGGAGCACAGGCTCCAGACGCGCAGGCTCAGTAGTTGTGGTTCACGGGCCTACCCGCTCCGCGGCATGTGGGATCTTCCTGGACCGCGGCACGAACCCATGTTCCCTGCATTGGCAGGCGGATTCTTAACCACTGAGCCACCAGGGAAGCCCTTGTTTTATTTTTTGACTAAGTGACCTTGCACCTAAGTCTACTGGGGTAAAAAGGAAAACATCACGGAAGTTCTTCAAATGTTCCACTTACGATGCCTATTTAAAATTTCCATTTAATATTTAGGGATTGTATTTTTCTCATTCTGATATTTCCTAATTTTAATCATGTTGCAAAAGGCACTCAATTCAAAAATAACTTTATGAAACATCTTGCAAAGGAAGAATTTATATTAACTACTATGGTTTTAGTAAATAAAAAAAATGTCTTAAGCTTAATTTAGGACTAGAGACCAAGAAACACTTTATTCACGGTTCATTTTGCTTTCCCATTTCACATATTACTTGTTTATCCCCCCACATGCTTAATGATGTCCTCCTACATGAGTTCCACTTCTTCAGATTAAATGAAACCGTGTCATCTCTTGCTAATACTCCACCCCTCACAGACCCTTCCAGCAGAGCCATTCCCACCTTCATCTGTCTTAACACGCAGAGCGACACACAGCTGGGTCAACAAACTCCTTCACTCATACCCCCATTTCAAACCAGAGTGCCTATTTTATTAATTTGTTCATCATTTCTTTGTTTATGCTTTGTTTCAACAAGCAACCTGTTTATCAACCATCGAGGCTGTATAAACACTGCACCAACCGAGGGGAAACATGGGGAAGAGCAAACTTAACCTTGACCCTCAAAAAGCCTCCAATCTGTAATTTTTTGAAGTCTATGTCATCCATTTTCACCATCATGTCTTAGGACACAACCTATACAGCTCAAGTAAAATGACACTTATCCCACGAATATGTTTACCCCAGGCTGTCATTATTGTCATTCTGGGAAATTTCATTACTCAAAAGATAGTCCGTGCAGAATCCTGGCTGCGTGGTGCTCTAATTTTCTCTAGTCCAACAACAGGGATGGCCAGCCACCCCTTGGTATGGCTAACCCTGGGGCAATGCCATCTCTCTGAGAGAAACTTGGAACTTTCACTCTCTGATTTCAACCTATCGCCCCACACCATCATTCAGTTCCTCATCCCCTGAAACAGGTAATTCATTGTGAAAATCAGGCCCTGACAAGTCCCTCAGGCCATTTTACCCATTCTGATTTTGCTTGCCTCAGTTCACCTTGAAGCTGGAAATCACCTCCATCCCCGCCCCTTGTTCTTGTGTCATTCTGGCCTTGCCAAACTAAAATCCAGCCCAATTTCTCTGTTCCTAGAATATAAAAAATGTTTAAAGAAACGTAAATAATTGTATAGCCTTGTTTCTGTCTATGTTATCAAAATAGGATATTCTTTCATGATGATAATTGAATCTCCATACATTGTCCACCACAATTACTCTAAATTTCCATTCCTGAAGATTCCAACCCTATTCCCACTCACATACTGTCAATTGATGATATCTTTTCCTACTTACTTCAAAGAGTGCAACTTAAATGATGTGAATTCCATCAACTACCTAAAATTCAAAAGAAATTTCTCTACAATTCTCCCTTCTTCTTTTGATCTTATTGCTAAAAAAGATGTGTCTCTGCCCACAGCCAAGGCTACCATCCAAAGCTATTCCCTCACAACTCTTCTGATAACCTACTCCATCTTTCGCCTCATCTCCTTTTACATTTTCGGCCATTTTCGCTGTCTCTCTTTTTGCACAGAGGCATGTTCAACAAGCCTTTGTCCTGGAGATAACCTTCTCTGAAACGTGCAGTCTCTTAAGTCACCTCCCTAATTTCATGTCTCTAATGTTTGACACTACTCTCTGTCAGAAACCCTCTGCAATACTGAAAACTTCTCACTTGAACCTACATAGCTTTCTGTATTTCAAATAAAACATCTTAATCCATGTATTATTATAATCATTACTGATAATAATAATAATAGCTAGCAACAATTGAACATGTATTATGCCTAAGATTGTGCTAAACATTATACACGCATTTCTTATTCATCTTCCATTGTTTGTTTTACCCAATTGAATGTAAGTCATTAATGACAGTGAGTGTTCACTGTATCTTTCATGATGCCTAAAAAAATGCCTTGTACTTAGTAGGGTCTCCCAAATTGACTATGGATCTGAATAGCTAATGAAGCTATAATTGTAACTTATGCCTTCATGTCACTGTGATTTTTGTCTTTCCTAATGGCATCATAAGACTTTGAATTCCTTAAGGATAGGACTATATCTTCTATTTCCTTTGTTTCTTGAACCTCAGTTCCAATTCAGCACACAACAAATACTATGAAAAGAACAAATGGAAATATTTTAGTGGTTGTTAACAAGTGACAAATATTATTTGTTTATTTGATTGTTATACAGGACAGAAGGAAAAAAAGATATGATTTTTGATGCTAGTCAGTGATCAAGTGAAGGAAAAGTCTTTGAGAGCTTTCAACATCCTTATACACACACACATTATAAATACTACTAAATCCTCTTCTACATTTAAAAAAAAGGTGCTAGATAAAGATGAAGAGAGATAGAAAACTAAGCTATTCCTTCTTAATCTTTCTATTTTAACTTCAAATGCAACCTCAGAGCAGTGAAAAGAAATGTGTCCTACAACTTGTCTGGGTAGTTTTCCAAGATGTCAAAGGAATTTAATTGGCCAAGTTTCTCAGAGTCAACTGGTTAGTCCTTCTATTACAAATGTGTTAAATATTGTATTTTGGTATTCTAGAGAAGTTAATGAGGAGCCAGTACAAAGGGAGGAAATAGTTCAGAATGCATTTATTTCTTAATGAATAGAAATGGGTAAGCTTACTTGCAGATGCAAACAAACCAGAAAAATAACCAAGAGAGGGTGAGAATCTAGTATATGTTAGGCATTGTACTTGGTCCTTTAAAAATGATATACCATTTAATCACTACAGTCAGACTCTGTAAACAGGGAATCATTATTTCCACTTTACCGATGTAGAGTGAAGGCTTATTCTATACTCAAGTTCATGTAACTAGTAACTGGTAGAGACAAAATTCAAATGTAGTTTATCTGACTCTAGAATCTAGAGCATCCCAAAACAACTTTTGCCTCTTTATCTGTGAAAGTGTTTATATATCATTCCTAAAATGTTGGAAGCATGTTTAACGACTATTAGTTACAGTCAGCACAGTTAGTTCTTGGACAATAATTTTCTTGTGTTATATAAGGTTAAGAACTGAGACCTCAACTGGCCTTATCCAGTTCCTAGATGTAAGGTGTTTTCCTCTTCCCAGCAAAGGAAGCAAAGATGCAGGTGGTTATTAATAGCCCTTTAAAACAAGAGTGCTAGATTGTTTGAGTAAAGGTAACTCTCACACAGTCAAAGAGGAAAACATCAGGGGCTTATTTAGGTCTTGATATGCACGTGGAAACACATTAATGCTAATGATCACCGTGCACCTAAGATAGATCCTTGTTACTACTAGCATGTAGGCAAACTCATGTTTATAATGCTCCCAAGTTTTTCCATTTCTCTAATCTTCTTAGAAAATACCTTTTAAAACACAACTCTTAAAAATTCTACATAATAATTTCATTCTGATTTTGAACCAGATTAATATCTGGAAGATGTAAAATTCTTTGTGAAAAGGTGTTCTTTACGTGTTAAAGCATACATTAAAAATTTTTAAAAACATTATAAAACCAATGTAGAAACATTAAATGCAATGTAGAAAGTTATTACTATAAATCAGGGTTTTCAATGCTTTATATGCTGTAGATCAATTTTGCTATGCCGCTAATCTAATTTTGCTGTAAAAAAGTAATGATAGTCTGTTTTTCTTTGCCTTTAACAAGTAGATTTCAGAGACTTAAATCCTGGTTCCACTCTCTGAAGATACTGGACCTAATCCCCTTCACAGGGAACGTTTTCACCTATTGGGATTTCCTTTCTCAGACTCCATTTCTTCTCCACCTAATATTCGTTCATTCATTCATTCGCTTATTCATTCATTCATTTTACCAGTCATAATGCATACCATGTCTGTTCACTGCTGTACTGGGCACCTTGAGGCAAACAGGGACTAGCCCTTTCATTAAAGCAAATATTTTGGGGGCACATACTAAGGTCATACTAATTTACCCCCATTTCATAGATCAAGAAACTGTCTCCATGAAATTAACTAGGTGAAATATGTGCAAACAACATAAAGAGGAACAATTCAACATGCTAAAATTAGTGTTATGCACCTGAGGGCTGTGGGATTTCAGACAAGGAAGAGATATGTGTGGCTGGGGGGTGTTCAAGGATGACCACATTAAGGAAATGGGAGGTGAGCTAGCCTTGAAGAACAGAAAGGTGGGTAGAATTTGGATAACTGGAGGAAAGGGAGTGAGAGATTAGGGTCTCAAGGGATAGCATGGGCAGAGATTCAGAGGTTGGTATAAATGTGATTCTTTTTTGATATTACCAAGGGATTTGGTCTGACAAGAATGCAACACTGTTGGTATGAAATGGACGGCACTCAATACCTGTCTGAAGAATGTGGATTTTGTCTTATAGGTACTGAGGGACAGTTAAAGATTCTAAGAAGGGAATTTGGACCATGAGAAAAGGGTTATAGGAAGAATGTGGACAGACTAAATAGAGGAGGACATGAAGGCTAGAGACCAGTCAAATGTAACGGAGTCTTTCTCATTTGGGGGATTGGAATAATGGGAGACGAAAATGTCTGACTGATTATATCAGGTCCGCTGTCAAAAGTATGTCACCCCAGAAATGTGAAAGGAAAGTTCAAGTGCTGTTTGTCTCTCATTTCTTCAAAAACTCTTTCTGACTCAGGACCATTCTAGGGTCTGTGGTGAGAAAGTGACCAAAATCCCATATCATTCCTGCCCTCAAGTAGTTTACAATCTAGTGGAGAGAAACATACCTGCAGGTGACTAATTATAATATGAGAGAGAATGACCCTCAAAAGAACGAGTGGTTAATCTTGAGTGGGAGACTGTCAGATGGCTTCCTGGTAGAGATGGCCTTTAGGAAGGTGTGTATGATGCTGTCAGGCTAAGAAAGAATGAGTGGTTTCTACAGATTTTAACTCAGCAGAATATACTAGGAAGGAGATACTTTTAGATTCTAAAAGACTACTCTATTCATTGATATGAACTTGGTTAAATTCTACTATGTAACAGATTTGGAGACTTGAGTAGGAAATTTAGAGGTCTTTTCCTTACTTTCAGTTAGGAATGAAATTTGTGTGTTGAATATTCAGAAATAATAGAGACATTTTCTCTGTCTTCCCCTGACAACTTATTCCAGTTAATAACAACACTTTTTATCAGAAAATATGCTTAACCTGTTTAAAATTTACCTCTTCCAATGTGTTTGCTCTGCTTTGATTAAAAAAGAAAAATGTATCTGATATTAAAGAATTCCACATTCATTCACTAATAAAAACATATTTGTTGAGACCCTATTACTTTTAAGGCACTCTCATAGACAATGTGGTAGCCTAAAACCAATCTGTGTTCTCAGAGTTTGCAATCTAATTTGGAAAAGACAATACATTGTTACAACACACTATAGCAACTACAGCAAGGTCAGCTGATTTGTTCTATAAGAGTTCATTGGAGGAGGATATCACTATAGGTTGGGATGGCTGGAGAGGAAGGTCAGCCAATAGCTTGACCTTGATCAGTAGGACCTATGTGGGGAGAAAGAGATACTCCATTAATAAGCAACTTCAACCATTAAAGATGTCTTATTTCAATTCCACATGTTTTTAGCATCCAAAAAGATGCTACGGATAAGAAGCAGTAAACTTATGGTTGGGAAGAAATATGTGTTATTCTCTAAAAGGCCAGAGTTCTAAGCTGAGGGTCACCAGTAAATTCCTAATTACCAAGTCCAATGTATTTGCTCAGCATTCTTGCAGTCGTAGTTATTTGAATCTTTTGATTCAATTGACCATTGTCTACTTTTGAAACTTTCTTTGTCTCCTGGATATGTAATTTTTTTCTGTCTCTTAATCTTTTTCTTTTAATGAATTTGATTTTTCTTCTTACTCACCAGAAGCCCTGGCCTCAGCTTTCTACATGTTTCAGTATATTTATTGTAAATGTCTTAGTCCCATGATGTTAAATACCATCTGAATATATTTTCATGACTCTCAAATCTTTATCTCTAGCCCTGACTTCCTGGGTTTCAATTCCTCATTTCCAATGAACATTCATATACATATATATGTATATATATATATATATATATATATATACACACACACATTTATATAACTTTTATATGAAAATACTTGTCTAAAGACAAGCTCAAGTTCTTCTCAAAATTGGATCCTTTTTCTGTTTAATCTAGAAATAGCAAGTATTTGCCATGTTCTAAACACGCAGATGTGTAATCCTGAAGCCATTTTGATTCCATCACCCAGAGAATCAAATGGTTGTTAAGAAGTCATGTTACTAATTTCACCACTGTCACCACCCGAGCACAGGCTTTTTGTCACGTCACACCTGAATAACTACAATGACTTCCAGTTGGTCTCTCAAAGTCTAGTTTTTCTTCACAGAAATCACAGTAGTATAACATGCCCCAAACTCTTTAGTTTGTTACTTTACATTCTCCATTTACATTTAACTTACATGTCCAGCTTCATTTCCCATGAATTGCCTCCTAGGACCCCCTGATTCAGCCAAATCCTTTTACTTGCTGTCCTCTGAATAGTTATTACAATTTCTTTCCTTGGCTTACACACTCCTGTTCTGCTAGAAGGACCTTCCTCACTCCTTCATGACTACTGAAAAGGAACTTAGTTCAAATTTCACCTCCTTCATGAAGCCTTTTCTGAATATTCACCCCATAGGATCTCTCATATTTCTGTAATTTGAAATAATTATAGTTCCTACTATTTGTTGCATATTTATCACATATTTTCACTTATTGTTTATTATTTTTTCTTGTGTGTTGGTCTCATCATCCAAATTTAATAATAGCCATGTCTAAGATTTCCTGGCCCATCTTCCAGAACATGTGCACACAAAAGTGAATAGACAGAAGACACTCAATGAATACTTATTGATCTATTTATTGACTGAATACATATGAACTATAAGGAATAGTAAATAGTATGGGAAAAGGTGAATCTTAAGGCTATGTGAAGTAACATTCGAAATTGATTTTTAAATCTTCTGAATAGGAACCATTTTTATTAACCCCACTTTAGACCTTAAGTGTATAAAACAGCTAGTAAATTGTCACTTTGTGGAATAGTGACAGTTTAAATGCCTATAAAGTTAATGAAATTAGAGTTTATTTATGCTTGAGGTTGAAATTTAACAATTGTCTTTAAGAGGAACATGAAGCCATTTTTGATCCTATGAGTTGGGACATTACAGAAAGTATCTAATTTGTGGCATCTCTTTATTATTGTGTTTTTATAAGAAGTTATTTTATCTTGTTTCTATTTTACACAGTGATGGTACCCCTACAACATAGAATATTAAAACTAGAAATATTCTTAACAAGCAACTAGTGCAATCTATTCATTTTTCAGATGTGGAAACTGAGTGCCAAGAAGGGCAATTGACTTGTCCAAGGTTGCAATCTAGTTATTGCCAGAGCTGTAGCTAAAAATCAGGATTATAGGTTCCTAATTCTATACCCATAATCCCATATTGTACAGTTTCATTTTTGTACCTTAAATTGACATTATTCAAATGAAAGAAAATTTACAATAGTTTTTTATTATTTCTCTTATTTTATATCCAAGAATGTAAATTAGTGCGTGGTAAGTTATTAACAAGAGCATTCTAAATAGAAACACAGCATGAACAGTCTATTGTGATGTGTTTCGACATAAGGGAGATATGAATATCATCTTAATTATTTACATTTCTAAAACTTTATAAAACTGTGACTTGTTTTCATTGGTGAGTTGAGTGGAAATAGTTATGTGATTTTTTTTTTTGGCTTTTGCTTTAGAAGTTAACCTTATACTGGGCACTATGGTAATATTTTTGATGGTGGTATGAAGGATTGTTTGAAACACCAAAAATACTTAGCCTTATCCAGGAAAAGAGAGATAAACATAGTGAGTCAGTGTAAATTTGCACTAGTGACGTGAGAGGGTGTGAGAGGAGATGCTGTTCAGTTTTGGGGAAAGAACATGGAAGGTCACAATTGTCCTGAAACTCCATTCTACAGCAGTAGCAGAATAAAACAAAGCACCACTTACTACCTTCCTACTGAAATTTTTTAGCTTCATTAAAAAGAAGTGAAATTGTCTATTCTTTATGAAACTTTTGCCTGGAAAATATTATTTAGAGGAACTAGAAGGTACTGAGAAATAAAATGAAGATAGGATAAAAAGGAACTCAGATGATCAGTTTTTATGAGGAATGTTCACAGAATTTTGGTTTGTCTTTCTGAAGAAACATTTTACAATCTAAAGCACACCATATCATTTGAATCTCAATGACTAATACCAAGGGGTGACTGGAAGAGCCATATTATATTACAATTTTCAAATTATATTTATGCAGTCTTTTAAAATAAAAATTACTTCCAGAAATTTGCCCAACTCAGGTTTTGAAAAGATTTTTTTAAAAATCCAGCTCAGTTTTCTTAACTTTCACAGGCAAATTAGGGTTTAAGAATAAAAGATATATTTGCTGAATAAAATACCAAAACAGAGAATTCTGATTTGAAACAAAACAAGAGACTTGTAAAGTCTGACTTAATTGTTAAATCACAGACATACAAATGGATGGGTCAGTGTTTCTGTCCCTGACTCACTAAATCCACATGACGCAGGACAAACATGACCTTGGCGTGGTAAACTTACTTACCTGTACCATTGTTAACTGTGGTCTGGATCGTGGCTTCCGGCCCCATAGTGTCATAGTCTTCCTTCATTTCTTCTGTGGGGGAAGATTATCTTTAGCATTTGAAAATTGTAGAAAGGCTTACTATACTAAGCATGCCTACCACAGGAACAAGGAAGATTCTTTTAAAGGAAACAGAGAAAAGGCTTGTTGTAAACCTCTAAACAATAGCTTTGTTCAGGCAACTGAATGAATCCAATAGTGCTAGCTGCACAAGAACTTATTTACTTTAAGCATTACTGCAAGCTGTGAAAAACAGAGGTGCTTATTTGGGGCAAACGAAAGGCTTTTCTTCTAGTGGCAGTTCTAGTGACAAACAGGGGGAAAGATATTATTTTTTTAATAAGAGTCAAAAGCAACTAAGTATTTGTACTGACGAAGAGGCACGCTGGCTGCTATGCCTCTGGTAACACTGGATTATCAGAGAGAAGTCAGAATTTCCTATTTTATTTTCACGCTTTTTTTCCCTCCTTGGAGTAGCTATGATGGTGCTAATCTATGCAAGTGAAATTTTAAAGAACCTAATTCTATATACCAAAACTTGAAATGCCCACTTTATAAAACAAGCATCCCAGAGATACTGAAAACACCTGTTTCACTGTTTTATATAAACTTCTAAAACATATTTTCCTTATTCCTTTCCCTACCACTCCATAAATATCTTTCTTCCTTACCGTTAATTCCCCAGTAGGGAGTCATAGTCATTTTCTGAGGAAAAACACAGTTATAAGAACAGCTCAATGTTCTGATGAAGATGAAAATATGTAACACTGAAGTTGAAGATCTATAAATGATAAAAGGTCATCTTCTAAAATTGTAATCTTTTAAAATGGGAAGAGTCTGGAAAGCAGGAGAACTCTCAAATTTTCTGCCTACCAAATTGTAGAATATGTTAAGTCAGAGAAGGACAGCTGACAGTTAAAAATCCTTCAAGAAAGTAAATTAAACATGGACTTTTAAATTTTTTATTTTTACAATAACAATACTAATGAGTACCAAACATGATCCAGGATGAATATCTCTCTGTGATAATCATTTTGTTTAAAACAAGAGAAACTTTATAAATAGGACTCTGTGAATTCCCAAATTTATCCTGACCATTTTTGCTTATCACATTCTAGTCATAATTATTTGGTAGAAAAACAGATTCTAGCAAATGTTACAACAAAATTAAAATATATGTTTTTCAAGTAGTATCCTGCAGCATATCTGTTTATGGCATCAGAACTGAAAAATTATGAGCCTCTTAAGGTAAAGTACACAGATATAAATAGATGCTAATCTAATGCCACTGGGCATAATACTAGTCAGATAATTTGAATGATATTTGTTTAAATTCTACGACCACTTTAAATTCATTCTTGGCCCTGGACTTCTCCCTTATTTAAGGAATATTTTCACAGGGACATTTTGCATAAAACATTTAGGAGTTCAATATACAGCAATATTGTATTGTCAATTATAATAACTGATTGGTTAAAAGGCTTCCTCATCTGATATTTTCATTAGTCTCTGCAAGGAATTAAATTAAGGTATTTCTGAGAAGTTCAGTACTAGATATAAATATAACTTTTGTGTCTTTCTTCCTCACTCCTCTCATGTGATTTCTGGTAGCCAAGAGTCAGAAGAATCATAAGTTTTCCATCTGAGAGATCAAGTCACTGAGGGGAAAACAGTTAACAGCATTTTTTTTTTTTTTTTTTGCATAATAGTGGTAATGTTCAAGATTTCTGCTGCACTTCCTTCCTCATTGTCATTTTCTTATGAAAACGTAAAGAGAAGTTACAGGAGGTAGTTGCTTCCCAAATTATTAAATGCTGCGTATTCACATGTGTAGTTGGCACTTAGTGTGTCCTGCATTCTGTAGTAATGCTTTAGCTATAACCCTCTTTTACCAAAGATTGTGCAACTGAGATGGTGTCACTTTCACCCAGAATGTACTTTGCTTCAATTTACTGAGCATCAAGCTTTTTCTTTTTTGAACATCAAGCTCAGGTATGTATTTGAAATACTACGCATGTGCCTATTTAATTAAGTTTCACATGAATCCATATTCGGAAGGACATCATAACGTGGGTTAGGAGTATCCCCCCTGAACTAAAGGCAATCCTGGCTGTCTTTCTGCCTCACGCCTAACCTTAAACGTTTTTTCCCAAGACACCTCTGACTCAGCATACTGTGTCTAAAACCACATAGTATATTTGTTTTTAAAACACTTGTAAAAGTTTGCATTTTCCAGTCACCCTTGGGATGAAGGTTTATAAAAATAAAGAGCACTTTCTTCCTCAAGATGAAGAATCCTTGAATAAGCAGAAAGAGGCCAAGATGCAGGTGATTTATTTAAGTCTGTGTCAATGATAATGATGTCATGGTTTCCAGCACACTGTGTCCACCCCATTGTGGGACGAAAGAATGTCAAGGACAATTCTAAACACAAAACTTTGATTGTGCTGGAACCGGAAAGGCACAGTAAGAACTCCACTGCGCTCTTCAGTGGAAAACCTGCATCCTGCAGACAAACTACAGAAAGCATGGGAGAGAGAGCAAAAGAGAGGGGGCTTATCTCAGAGTAAAGCTATGTGCTGAGGTATGATGGTAGACAGCCAGGCACCAGGGATAAAACACTACTAAATAAAACAGCACCAGAATTAGAATTATTGTCTATATTGTATGTTTTGAACAATAAATAAGAAAAATATTTTATCAGAAGAAAAATGTGTTATCTAAGAGTCAGGATAAACAATGAGTAGCTTTTTAAGACCAATTTCTTTTCATTAGACATCAAGGCACCACATCAGAGCACTTTTGGAACAATAAAAAAAAAAGAACAATAAATCATTACTAATCATTAGAACCAGACAGGTAATAGCTGGGTAACTTTCTTGGTCCAAATAGCCAAATGAGATTAGGGATTTACATTTTATTTAATTATTGTGACTCCAGAATGCTAGTTTATTTACCATAAAGGTAAGAGCAAAGAACAGCCTGTTCATTTGTATCACAGGCACCATTAACTACAGGTGATAACAGGGTCTGTAATGCATTCATATGGATTATTGTATATTAAAACATTTGGAATTATGATCCATGACCAACACAAAAAACTGCCATGATCACAGACTACTACAGCTTGACACGGCTGTTTTGGCTGTTTTTCAATTACTGATCTTAATTCTTTTAAATTAAACTTTTTTTTTTTTCAGAAGTTTGGAGCTGTACATTTGTTATATCATTAATAATTATTCCTTTAAGGGTGGAAATTCTAGTAATTGATCCTTACCCTTGATTTCTAGATATTAAAATTTAAAGCATCAGAACATTCATTCTTATAGCCCTGCATATCTAGTTCATTAACAAATATGAATAGCTAACACCAGCTCATTTAAATAGTATGTCTTACATGAGTTCTCGCCACACTCTGTTTCTGTCACACTGCTCCCAAGAATCATTGGCTCTTATTATACATGTAAATGGCTATCATAAAAATAAAAATTTCATTTAAGATTGTTAATGACTTCTGCAGCAGTCAGACTTCCTTTAATGATCATCCTCTGCCCCTAATTAAACGTATTTATCTTTCAAGCATCTTTGGCTGAGTTCTCCCTCATAGTTGAAAAT
This sequence comes from Physeter macrocephalus, assembly GCF_002837175.3. Classification (NCBI taxonomy): domain Eukaryota; kingdom Metazoa; phylum Chordata; class Mammalia; order Artiodactyla; family Physeteridae; genus Physeter; species Physeter macrocephalus. The sequence goes on from NC_041215.1 coordinate 51,499,076, forward strand.
CTCAAACCTTAAGTCTTAATGGATATAACGATAAATGTTTATGTGTGGGATTGCTGAGATTCAAGAAACCTTCACCGAAAGCAAAATTGGAAACAGAAAGAGTACAAAACTTGGCACGGTATGTTAGGAAAACGAAAAACAAATACACTACACTCAAACTGCCATCGGTCTTTTTTTTTTCACATTTAATTTTCTTTAGTAGTGGAAGTACTTTTATTATCCTCCTTCCAGTACACCAAACAATTACTCTGCCTATGTTCGATGTTTTATAGTCTGCGACATCACAATAGCATACAGGTAGACTCTTGTGCTTACTTATTTCCTTCCCACTCATTTCACCTATTTATAAAAATGCTATTGTTATATATATCGTGAGAAAAAAAACATAAGGTGGAGTAAATCATGACAGCGCTCACTGGGTCTTGGAACAGAGATTAAGGAGACATGAAGGTTTGAATTAGAAGGGTCATTAAAAACAATTGTACAGGCCACCTTACCAAATAGACATGAGCCGAGGGAGTTTAGGGGGATATGATTAATTCTCCTTTAGTTTGTTAATCATTTCATACCTTGGCGATGCTTCATCCTAAGTGAATTTTAGACCATGACATTTCCATTTTCACAGTGGCATCTGAAGTTTTAGTTTGAATATAATTCACCTTATTTTTATTAGAGTTGGCCTTGGACCATTTCTACTTCCCCAGAGATTCCCATCAAACAGCAAGAATCATTATCAAGTACTTAGCTGTTAAATAATAAGAAAGAAAGCTACCTGACCAGGTAGAAGTGTGAAATCACATTCACACTTAACAAAAGGGAATGATTAGATGGTTGAATTACAATAGGAGGTGTCAGACAGACACTGAAACTACTGTTAAACTGACAGTTATTTGGTTTGTATCACTACACAAAACTTCCAAATACATATTAGTTGTGAGCTTTTATGTTTGCTTCCACTTTCCATCCTGAGAGGATAGCTCTTGATGGTGTTGTATAATTGGCACATTGTACATGTGGTGCAAATCCTTCACGTTGTGTGTTTAAAATGTAGTTCATGTTCAACTTGCGTCCAGATGGAAACATAATCCCTTCCTAAGATGTCAGTAGTGCTGTAATGTGATAACACGACTATCACTTCATAATCTGTCACCAGCTTTGGTATCTCTATTCTGCGAGGTCTCTGGAAAGAAATATTTTAACGATTTGGTTGTGGACGCTCCACTAGGTAGATGGCACAGGAAGGGGCCAAGTTGTTTTAGACACTTACCTGGACCATCTACAGAGGCTGGGAGAATGTCGTTGTTGTGCCAGGTATGTTCCACTCCACCCTCTCTTATCTCATCTTCCTCCTCCTCTCTTGGCAATAGAGCCTGGCTCCCGTGAGGGGAGGACTCATGGTTGGGCATGCTAGCTGGACTCCTCTCCTGGTCCAGAGGGTTAGCAATCCCGTCCTCCTCAGCAATCTGAAGCTTGTCCTC
>NC_041215.1:51503053-51508053 GCF_002837175.3 Physeter macrocephalus
CCCACTTTTAAAAAATCCAGGTAAAACAATTCATAACAAAGTTTCTGTATCTGAACTCAGAGTAGACAACTTCATTCTGTTCTTTCTGGTTGACCTTCTGACAATCAAAATTAAATCCGTTAATATGGACATGGCACTTTCCTGCTCCCCACCTCATCCCCTTGCTTCTAAATGCCCAGGATTTTCCTTTAAATATTTCTCTCTAGTCTAGTCAGTGGATTTGCCAAGTGTAAGCACTGGGGAAATTTTCACCACAAAATATTCTTACTATAGAATGGCCAGGACATGATGGGTTTACCTCCATTTGCATTAGGAAATAAAATAAGCTCATTTTCTCATTTGTTCCTGTTTTCATTTTTTTGCCCACCATCATCCCCATTGGCATAAGGGATCTTAATAATGTAGCTTTGTCTCTGCAAAGAAGAGATTCCATTTTGTATAATAACCAACGTACACTGGTTTTAAATGAGGGTCATCGGTCAGAATTTATTAGTTCTGTGTCCATTTTTAAACTTATGATAGATATTTTCTATTCAGCATTCAAAAGCACAGAACCACCTAAACATGTAGCAAAGTTCTACTCGGTCCTTACATTAGGCCAAATAAGCCACCCCTTGCATGAGTCTCAGCAAAATTTTATACATGTCTTAGAGCTACATGGCTGGCAGAAAAACAGACGGTTACTTCAAAACCACAAAGAAGTGGGAGCCCAAAGAATTCCTTTCTGCAATTCAATAAACAAGAGGAAAGATGTACTGTTTGCTGGCTCAAAATAGACACTAATTTTACATCTGTCTCTGAGGCACAGCAAAAAGCCAACTAAAGAGCAGTAATAAATGTCCAAAAACAGCATCAGTATCCAAAACTCTCCCAGTAATCTTCAGAGGAATTAATTACAATTCTGTGTAACAGTTGCATTGGCAAAATGCACCCCTAATTATATACAGGTACTGTACTGTATTACAGGGAAATTTGCCATGTGATACCATGTTTACATAATAATTGATGGATAAAACTATTTGCATATGAAGTGCATATGAATTATTGGCATGGTTCACCATTTTATGTGGAATCATATTAAAGTTTCATTTTCTCTAAAACTGTATGTGTAATACGGGGTTACCAAAGGGTATAAAGCTGATACTTAAATTTGCTTTATAGCAAATGGGCTTGGAAAGATATATCTGAATGTGCATTACTAAAAACCTGTATTTAAAAGGCTTCATAGTTTATCTATAATAAGCATTATTTTCACCTCACCAGATTGCATTATATTAAATCCTCTCTATTCTTCCTTCTAAGTAAACAATACTCTAAATTTTACCACCAGACCAATTAATTTTACAATCATATGCAAAACAAATAATGGTTTCTCTTCACTGTCTATTGATCTAACTTTTTCTCAGATTTTGTATTCTGGTGACATGTAACAGAATAGTAGCAAAACGTGACATTTTTATAATGTCCATACCTGACGGAAAATTTCAGCATTTGCAAAAATGGCCTATCACAGCATTTAAACATTGCTGATAATTAGCTTGACATTTGAAATACCAGAACTGTTGTTTTGAAGATGCCCTACACAATGTTACCTAACTAACCCCTTTTCATACTTATATGCTTTCTCTACATTATTCTGTCAGTTACAGTACAAATAAGATATCAGTTGCTAATGTATTAACATGCAAAAGAACTGATATTAAGGGGCAATACTTCATGTTCACCAGAAGCAGACATTTTATTGATGTAAAGGAAAATTACATATGCAGATTATAGACAGTTAATTGTTAATAAGGTGGTCAATAATGATTTTCTATAACTCCACTCAAGCTAAGTGTGCCAATAAGTCTTTCGATGACATCATCAAACATTTATTTAATACTTGCAATGTGTTGAGTCCAGAGGACACAGGGATGTGCTATTCTCACCTCAGGAAGCTTACTATCTATTTGGAGACAGAGCATTATTAAACTGTAGTACTAGAAGGACACGAAGTCAACCCTGGATATTTGACAAAGGAGGTAATACAGGTACAATGAGGTCAAACGACTCATGTAAGGCCCTGCAGCCACTTAGTGGCAAAGCTGGAGGCTGAAAGCACATCTTCAGGCAGGTAACAGCCACATGGAAATATACATGATAATACACATTCCCAGTAAAGAATGCAATCTAAATTTAAACTCCACATGATCAGAGTAAAGGAATGGAAATCCCTGGGACTTAGGGGTTTTTATGCCCCCAAATGAAGATTGTTGCTTAATTTTAAATTGTTTTGATGATTGTTACTTTCATGGATCCCTTTAATTTGAGTTATATAAGCCTACCAATTTGATCAATTACCAGAATCTAACAATACACCCATGTTTCCCACAATAGTTTGGAAACAATAGAAATAAAGAGGCAGTTCCCAGAATTACGAGCTTGAAGACCCGTCTTCTTGTCCCAGTCCCAATATGTAACCAGCTGTGTGGCCTTGGCCTATCATCCAAGGAAACTTGGGATAAATGGGAAAAAATAATGGTAATGTGCTCCCTGTCGATGAGGTTGCCACAAGAAGCCTACGAAATTGCATGTGTGATTGCAGTTTGTGGAGCATGAAACACTGATAACCACTGAAATAATAATAAAGACGGGACCATGGCTCCAGTGTCTTGTCTGCTGATGAGCTATGTGGTAGCTCTAAGTGAAACGAGAAGATCTGAATGTGTGCCAGTCACAGCTTTGGTGTTGGTGCTTCACTTAAAGTTTCATTTGCAAAAGTATCAAGTAGGAGGCCCATGGTGGGAGAAAGTACGATTCATCCTTCAGCTAATATGTGAGATAGACATGTAACCTCATTTAAAAAATGTCTCTTCTGGTAATATGGCTTAAAGTTTAAAAGAAGACCTTTGGAATTTTATGAGTCATTTGGTTTCCTAAATCTCTTAGATGCTTGGAGAACATTTACATTTGAGCCACTGGGTTATGGTCTAGTTGCTTTCTTAGAATGTCTTTATGTGTGGTAAATGTTGGGGGACATTCTAAGACTCTTCACCTGAACCCTAGCCTTTTATTCCTCCCCCTTGCTCCCAGAGTTTGATTTCCAGGTACTGTGCTACTAAAAACAGGATGCAGCTCTTCTTCAAGGATTTTTATTCAGCAATGTGCTTTTCCAGGGAAGATCTATCCTTGATACCCCTTGTTTATCACAGCTAACTTGTTCCCTTTGCACTTGGATGGATAAAGATCATAGGACTAAATCAAGGTTCAAGTTGTCATTTAATAATGGGAGTCTCATGATAGGTACAACAAGGCAAAGCAAATTCAAACAGAGATTTTCTTCTGAATTTGGATATGTGTCACTGAAATGCGCGAGCCTTAATTTCCCAATTTAAAAATGGGAATACTGTTACCACTTGGGGATGCAAGATTAATTAATGCTAGGAGAAGGGACCACGCCAGTTTGAAATATTCCCATGGAATGTGCTCTCCACTACAAAACACTGTTATAAAAGAGCTACTATGAACATACTACAGTCAGCCTTTTTACAAACTAGCTTGGTCACTTTAATTTTTTATCCCAGGAACATTCAAAGGCATTAAACCCGCATTATAAATTAATGAGTTGTAAAATGTCAGCTGATAAAACAAAAGCAGTTTTGAGTATAGGGATAAAAATGTTTCCATTTCAGATTAGCTATGTAAAAAATATGCATATTAAGTGAAATGAGAGAGGAAATTCTGCACACAGTTCCAGTGGGGAGGGGCCAGTTCTGAGACTCTACCAACTTCCTATTACGGGATCATCTTGGGAAGATGGCAGCCACTCATCCCCTCTAGAAATGCTAGCAGCTTCTCTGTACCTGAAGGCACTTTCCAGTTTCATTATGTTAGAGATTTAAAAAAAGGTTAATTCCAGAAATTTGCTGGGGCTCCGGATAAGCTCCCACATGCAGGTAATAACATGTTAGCTGTATAATTTTCCCCTCCAAACTTCTTCCGTAATAAAGTATAAAGATAATGGCAAATAAAAATAAAAGTAAGGCTCCTCCCTTCCCCAAACTATCATAAAAACAGATATTGGTCAGAGAATTCGCACAGTAAATTCAGTTATTTTTCAAGAAGACACTATATTCCTAGGTTACAATGTTCTAAGTGAAATTCATGCTTATCCAAAGACTTAATATCTGTTTTCTTTTTACAAAAATAAACATATTAGGGTTTTCCGGTATATCTAGAACTCATAATGGTTTTGATTACCTTATTTATCTCCCACCAAAGGAAACTAGTCATTGAATTGATGTTTGAAACACACATGCCTCCTGCCTCTTCTTTCATTTAGTGAGTTTTTGTAGTTGTAATTTCTGTCCTTTAGCAATTCTCTCAGCTTCACTTTCTCTCTACATCTATGATATGCTTACACTCTAAGGATATACTATTTAGCTAATCTATACTCCAGAATACAAGTCATGAAATCCCTTCAATGGTGAAAAAAGTCTAACAGCACCTTCATCAGCAAGTCTAGTGTGATGTCATACTGAGGGAAGACCTCAAAACAATTGCTATACACAAATATTTTTATATGCATTGTACACCTATTTGCCAGCAATTCCACCATGCTTTATTTAATACATCAAGTGAATATATGTCTCCCCGTAATATGTCACAAGGAAGTAAAGATTTTAGAAGATTCTCTAATTACTGGAATCCATGATAATTCAACAATTTGCATTATACCAACAATCAAAAAGAAAGTATCAAGAAATTATACAGAAAATTATGCTGATTATCACGCCTGAAGGATATTCGAGAGGAACATGAAAATAACTATAATTTATTTAGGACCTGGAAGTATGAAATAATAAGCTTCTGAGCCATCAAAATTGTTTTGGTATTTTTTTATCTGACATGAGGGCAGACCTTGTCTAGCTTTAAGTTTTATAGTAATAAGACCTTGGAAATAAAACCTTGAATAAACTGAATATAAAGAAAGGGGAAATGTGTCCTTGTGTAAATAGATA
>NC_041215.1:51515553-51520553 GCF_002837175.3 Physeter macrocephalus
CACAGCAGGATAATTGATGTGTAGATTGCAGCATGAACAAATGCTTTGACTTGTTTGTTCTTCTCACTCTTCTACATTCGTTCTCTCTACCCACCCACCCCCCTTTGAAAACCCAGCCTAGCTAATGAACACCTTACCTGCTTAGTTAAACTGATGACAGATATACATTAATCTAAAGGAAGCATCTCGCAAAAGACACTCAGGTGGTACCTTTTGCTCGCAATTGCAAACCAAGACTATCCTTCCTCCCTCCAGAATTTCCATTTGCAGCCCCCAACAGAGACAGAACAATGCTCCCCAACCTTTTGGGCAAGGTTGCGTGCGGGCAGGCGGGGAGGTGAAAATGGACATCAGAACCAGAAAAAATTCCTTACCTGAGTAGCAAATGCAGTGTCATTTTAGACAGCATTCATAGACTTTCCACTTTAGGGAATCTCAGGATTGTAATTACTGGTAGCTTTGCTGTTTCAATGGTCTCAGTGTCTCAGAAAGTTATGAAACTTAACTCTTTACAAATAAAAATGTATCCATGCTTTTACTCTTAGGTTGAATTTGTTGCATCAACCATTCAGAGGAGGTCAGACATGTGAGGATTCTCTATACACAGAGCCATTTCCCTTCCTCCTTCCCTTTCTTTTTTTTCTTGAAATTAAGAGCTCATGTTCTAACTTTTATATGGACAGTTAAACTTGGGAATCCCTAGTTGAGGGCTGGCCCACCTATCAGGGAGCACATCCCTTGCACTGGGTGGGCAATACAATTTCGTATGTTCATACGATGCTCTCAGAAGACTCCGTGTACCAACTCCTTTCATTTCCCCAAATAGGCCCTTTGTCAGAGGTCAAGGATATTGAATCTTCCTTCCTTCCTTCCTTCTTTCCTGCCTTCCTTCCTTCCTTCTTTCCTTCCTTCCTATATCCCCTCTTCTCCCTTTCCCCAACCTAGTTTGCTGCTTAGTTCATGTGAAATATATATATATATATATATATATTTTTTTTTTCTTCTCTTCAGGACTCTGTTTTCACAGAACATGTTACACATATATCTTATCTTCAGCAAGGCTCTGGGGGCTCTTTTAGATGAATCTAGGTCACAGTGCTCTCGACTATGGGTATTCCTAGGTCCCAGGGTATTGTAATCATCATTGATCAATCTACTCTTCCCTTTTTTCTTCTCTCAAACACTTCCACATACGAGTTTGTTTGATGACTTATAAGGGCACTATACCAAAGATTAAGGATCAAGCTTAATAACTGTAAATTTCAGAAGACTGATTTTAAAGTTTGATAAAAGTTGAGAAGCACTTTGGTGTTTACAAGTTATCATACTTCTCTTAATGTCACATCCTAAATTCTTCACACCCCTGTTCTGTGTTATATGCGAGCATTTCTCTGGCTGCTCAGTATCTGGTCAGTAATAGCTTTAACTGTACAAAGTGAGTGAGTTCTGATGGTGTTGGCCTCTCCAGCTCTAACTAATGGTAACAATGGAAATATGACTGGGATAGTTAACAAGTAGCTTATGAAAAAGTGGAGAAAATTTACATAACAGTCTTTTATTCCTTTGCCCATAAAATATATGGTATTTATTATATGTCTAACATACCTAAATATGTCCTTTCTTTGATCACTGTATTTTGTTTATGACCATCAAATATGCCCTGTCTTTTTAAATTTATTCCTTCCATGTCTCCGAGTTACTACCCTCTTGTTTATTCTTCACGACAGTATACTTTTGACTAGAAAAGAACACATTTTCTCTTCTCCCCATCTATGTTAAATTAAAGATAAACTAATGAGCCATAAAAAAGGCACCAGACCACTTGGACACGCTGAGGCCATTTTAACCCTGGAAGCATGCTGACCCTTAACCAGAAGCTGAGTAAGGGACTCCAGGTTTACGTGTCCTACTGACAAGTCCATTTGGCCGCCCTAATGGGCCAATTCCAAAAAGGAAGTGAAAAAAGAGGAAACAACCTTGTACTAGAAGTTAGAAAAGCTCAGCAATGTGAATACTCCTATCTCATACAATTTCTTTTCTGTGGGCTCTGGGGTCAGACTGCTTAAATTTGAATTCTAGCTCCTCTACTTACTAACTTGTGACTTTTGGCAAGATTATTTAACCTGCTTCAGTGTCTTCCTCTACTGAATGGGCTATGATGACAGTATCTATCTCACTGGGTGGTTGTGAGGATTAGATGAGTCCAAACATGTAAAGGACCTAGAGCTTGCCACATAGTAAGTGCTTAATAAATGCTACGGGTTTTTGGGGGTTTTTTTTCCGGTACGTGAGCCTCTCACTGTTGCGGCCTCTCCCGTTGCGGAGCACAGGCTCCGGACACCGAGGTCCAGTGGCGATGGCTCACGGGCCCAGCTGCCCCGCGGCATGTGGGATCTTCCCGGACCGGGGCACGAACCCGTGTCCCCTGCATCGGCAGGCGGACTCTCAACCACTGACTTTTGGCAAGATTATTTAACCTGCTTCAGTGTCTTCCTCTACTGAATGGGCTATGATGACAGTATCTATCTCACTGGGTGGTTGTGAGGATTAGATGAGTCCAAACATGTAAAGGACCTAGAGCTTGCCACATAGTAAGTGATTAATAAATGCTACGGGTTTTTGGGGGTTTTTTTTCCGGTACGCGGGCCTCTCACTGTTGCGGCCTCTCCCGTTGCGGAGCACAGGCTCCGGACACGGACGCCGAGGTCCAGCGGCGATGGCTCACGGGCCCAGCTGCCCCGCGGCATGTGGGATCTTCCCGGACCGGGGCACGAACCCGTGTCCCCTGCATCGGCAGGCGGACTCTCAACCACTGCGCCACCAGGGAAGCCCAATGCTACGTATTATTATTATTATTGTTTGCTAAGTCCAGGGACAGTTTTAGGTGAAAGGAGGTTCTGTATATTTCTTTCTTATGATAATTCTGTGATTGGATCCTACGATAATTTACAGTAATTACACTGGGCCAGTAAGGTTTTATTATTTCTCTTTTCTAAGTTTGGCAAAGGGCACTGGAAGGCATTCAAAGGTCATAACATTTAAGCATGAAACATAACATTTAGGAATTTGGAGGCACCTGCTGTGAAAGAGGGTCAGTCCAGACATTAAACTAGGTACAGTGCCAGCACCCTATATAAGGTAAGCAGTAGAATTCCATTCTGCAGAAGCGGCAGCTCAAAGTTCAAGATGATAAGGGACTTATTGAAAGTTCATGCAGCTAAGTGGCGAGATTGAGTTTTCCATTTTTCATCTGTCTGACCTCAAAATGCAACATCTCTCTGAATGCTGCATCACTTTTCAATACTGTGCACACAAGGTACATGCTAAAAAGAGATTTTATGGTGTTTGACATTTATGTTGCACACATTCAAAAGAGATAAAAATAGACTCCATGCTGCTGATATAATTACTAGAGGCTATAAAAGCCATGCAAAAATCTGGAGAGGGGGCGTGGGAATAGTCAGGGGAGGAACATAAACAAGGGAGCGCTGACACAAACTAGGACAACATACTGTCCTTAATTCCTTCACAGAACTCCCCGTGGTCCTGGTAGAGTTCCACCACGCAAGATCAAGCCTTCATTTTGAACTTGGAAATCTCCCCATTTGCAGCAGTGGCAATGCCAGCAAGCCACAGGTGGGCACCACATGAGCAGGTGAGAAATGCGACTAGAAAGAGGAGGATGAGGATTTGGTGCCCCTAAAAGAGCATATCCATCCTAATTATCCTGCCTGTGTCCTGCTTACGTCGTACTTAGGTATTTACTCTTTAGTCAGGCAGTTTAGGAGAGTTTTAGACAAATGAGCGTCCATGCCTTGGAAACCCCAGAGAAGAAAAGTTTAGCAGCATCAGGAAGAGACACCGGCAGAGCTCTCAGCCTGCCTGCGCTGTGGCAAGGAAGCCACATGACACGGAACTGGCATCCCTGCCGTGGCTGGGCGACAGCACCTCTGCTGCAAACTGAGAGAAACTTGAGAATGAACTTCTGCCCTGAACCTCAGAAGGAAGCAGGCTGGAGAGGAAGCGGGGTTTGGAATTCTGAGTAGAATCTTTACACAGAAGACAGGGAGAGCTATTCAGAAAAACGGGCTTTGCTATTTCCTTCTGGCTCCTTGATCATTACCATTCTAATTTTTAAAATGCAAACTGAAACCAACACTAACAGAACGTCTTAAATGACAAACTAAAAGCAACAACTCCCCTTCCACTCCAGCAGCATCACTCACATGGGTAACATCGAAATACCAACAAGACCCATGACCACCTGTAACCTGTAGTAAGCACATCTCTAAAAGCCCCAATCCCTGCTTTCCTGGGCTTTCAGGTTGGGAGTCAGGCAGCTGGGAGTAGTTAACACTCAGACCCAGTTGGATTTAGTGCAAGGTGAAGTTTGGTCTTGAAACTTTGTATTTTCCCTTCGGGATTAGAACCAAGGTGGATGCCTTGACACAGAATTGGTGGCTGTTTTGAGAACTGGCCTTGCTTTTGACCAATCATGTGATTTGTGTCCTTCAGCCAACAGTGACCATGAAACCAAATTCATCATTCTTGAGGAAAAGGACAAAAACTGGGATGAAATGATTTTCTAAAGGTTACAAGCTGAGTCAGGGGTGGCGTAAGGATTAAAACGTGCAGCCCTTAAGAGGTCCAGCTTAGTATGGGATTTACAGAAATCAGATTCAGAAGAGTTGTCAAACTTTTGCAAGGCTTTTGGAAAGGGCAAGTGACTTATGTTGTTTGGACAGAGACTTTCTGATCAGATATTTTAGGATGGCACGTAATAGACTTCAGTATTAAACTATGTTGTATTTATTGTAGCATTTCCAAGGGGAAATAGATACGAATTTTACTTTCAAATCTTTAAAATCAGAATTGTAAAAAGAAATGTGTGGTTTATAATTACACCTTACTTGTAGCAGGTCTGAATCTAGTGCATTTTTCAAGTTAGCTCCTTGCCTAGGCAGTGTTGCTGGGTCTCTGGAGTGGAGCAGTTTTAGAAA